>NW_028280962.1:170000-210000 GCF_059751285.1 Brachycentrus maculatus | reverse complement strand
ATATATATATATATATATATATATATATATATATATATATATATATATATTTATATATATATATAAATATATATATATAAATATATATATATATATATATATATATATATATATATATATATATATATATATATATATATATATATATATATATATATATATATATATATATATATATATATATATATATATATATATATATATATATATATATATATATATATATAAATATTTATATATATATATATATATATATATAATATATAATATATCGCTCACTCCTTTCAAGAACGTCATAATTCAAAAATCGTCCATTTTCAAGTGTGCATCTTTTCGGAATGCCCAGAAAATGAACTAAATCCCAAGAAAAGTGGCATATTTTTAACCTAATATTTACCCGCTACAGTGCAGAAAGTGTTGTTTTTGCATTTTGAGGAAAAGGTATTGTTTAATTATTTTTTTTAAATTTACCATTTTTTTTCAAATGGAGAAAACACCTTCATGTTTTACCTAAAAAGATCTTTTGCACAGTAAAAAGTTCGACAAGTGGCTAGATATTTATTTTTAATAAATTGTATTATATTTTTAAACTTTAAAAACGTTCTCCTGAAAAATGAAGTTTTTTGATTTATGACGTTCTTGAAAGGAGTGAGCGATATGAGTATATATTTAATAATGAGCCGCTTAAGCTCACAAAAATAGTGTGAAATTGAAATATTTGTGTAAATAATAAAAATAAAAATATTTCTATTTAAAAAATATATACTTATATATATATTTTAAAATGATTATATTATCGTAACAATCGGCGGGTATGTATGAGGAGATGCATGAACGTGGAAGAGGCGAAGAATGTTTGCAAGGACAGAGTGGTGTGGCGCTCTATTCTCTCTGCCTACCCCTGCGGGGAAGCGGCGTGATGGTTAGAGTTAGTTAGTATTATTATTTTTATTACATTCAATTTTAATATTATTTACAACATTTTGAGTGTGTCCAAATACTTGTTCACAAATCTGGATTATCTCCAATTACAGGAGTTATTTTCATATTATTTTTAACATTTCATCATCAAGATGAAGAAGAATATGGAAGTCTGGGCATTTACGGGGCTGACCTAAGTCTTATGTGTGTGATTATAATCCAAGATTCGGACCTCACATGCTAATAAAAGAGTTTCTGCTCAACAAAAAGCTTCTTTCATCTCACCGATAGATGTATCTAGTGAAGTTCTAGTGATTAAAGAATAATGTTTTAAAATTGGTTCATATATCGCTCACTCCTTTCAAGAACGTCATAAATCAAAAATCGTCAATTTTCAGTTGTGCATGTTTTCGGAATGCACAGAAAATGTACTATATCCCAGCAAAAGTGGCATATTTTAAACTTATTATTTACCCGCTACTGGGCAGAAAGTGATGTTTTTGCCTTTTGAAGAAAATGTATTGTTTAATAAATTTTTTAAATAAACTATATATTTTTCAAATTGATAAAAAAAACCTTCAGGTTCTACCTCAAAAGATCTGTTGCGCAGTAAAAATTTTAAAAAGTAGCTTGATATTTATTTTTAATACATTGCATTATATCTTTAAACTTTCAAAACGTTCTCCTGAAAAATCAAGTTTTTTGATTTATGACGTTCTTGAAAGGAGTGAGCGATATATAGAACTTGAGTAATTTGAGTAGTGTGGTTGTCAATAATGGGTAGAATTAGTGAATGTTACACGTGTGTAAAGTGATCACTTAACCTAGCCTATGACGGTCGTCAGCCCCGTCAGTGCCCAGATTTCCATATTCTTCTTCATCTTTGACGAGATGTCAAAAAATAATATTTTAAAGTATTATCTACGTATTATGTCAACACTTGTCAACCACTTGAAACCACTCCTGAGTCACTATATACAACATTGTCGTATATAGTGACTCAGGAGTGGTTTCACTGTAGCTCTAAGTTGTTTAATGCTGCATATTATTTACAAAAATATTACAATTTCATACTTTATCTGTGAGCCTAAGCGGCTCATTATTAGAAATAGGTTTCAAATTGTAGTAGAGTGGGTTTGAACCGAGAAACTCTAACTTAAGAGTCCGCGACACTAACCACGGGACCACAACCCGACATATTATGTTAATATATATTATGTTATATTCTAGCCCTTATCCGCACCCATTGGTGCATAGGGCACTGCATCGTATTGACGCAGTGTTATATTGGTCATTAACACACGAAGGAAAGGTGATCAGCCTTCCGCTCCAGGCACCAGTCCAGGGTTATATGGAATAAATATTAGAGTGAAAAAATCACTTTACTATTTATTTTACCATACGGGGATCGAACCCGGGACCCCCAGTGCGGTACCCGAGCGCGCTGACCATTACACTGCGGAGGCGAACAAAGATATAATAATTAATATAATATTATATTATGTATTGTATTATATAATATATAATATAATATTATATTATATATTATATAATACAATACATAATATAATATTATGTTAATGCCCAAACTTCCATGTGACTGTTTAGAAATCTCAATTATTTATTTTTAACTAACTAACTAACCATCACGCCGCTTTCCCGCAGGGGTAGGCAAAGAGAACAGAACGCCACATTACTCTGTCCTTGTAAACATTCTTTGCCTCTTCCACGTTCATGCATCTCCTCATACATACTTGCCGATTGTTTCAACTCCTAACCTGACCACTTTCAAGTATTTGGCATCATGCCAAGTTTCTCTCGGTCTTCCTCTTCTTTATTATTTATTTTTAATGAGTTGAAATCTACTATATGTCGTATATTTTTTTGGATTCATGATATAACAAATATATATATATATATATATATATATATATATATATATATATATATATATATATATATATATATATATATATATATATATATATATATATATATATATATATTAAAAATTGATCATAGTACCTACATTTAAAATTACTTGAAATTTTTTTCAGCAGATCATTTTCATTTTCCCATTTAAATTTTCTTATTATTTTTTGACATCTCATCAAAGATGAAGAAGAATATGGAAGTCTGGGCATTTACGGGGCTTACGACCGTCATAGGCTGGTTTAAGTGATCACTTTACACACGTGTAACATTCACCAATTCTACCCATTATTGACAACCACACAACACAAATTCTTGGAAGTTCTATATATATGAACCAATTTAGAAACCTTGTTCATGAATCACTAGAACTTCACTAGAGACATCTATTGGTGAGATGTAAATTAAATTAAATTTAAATTAAATTAAATTAAATTAAATTAAATTAATTAAATTTTCTAATGTGATTGTATTAAATATGTTTAATGAAAATGAAAAAATACACGTCTTATTTACAGGAGTAGTCACGTTCAAATACGTGTTGATTCTTAGTTGTTTTTTATTACCCAATTCAAATCTGGAGTTGATAGTGTGAAGCACGTTCCGATAATTCCAAGTGATCATTACAATATTACGATCATATCCTGTGCACTGGAAAATCCCAGTAGCGAGACCGATCGGCTGTAAAAATGACTTAGCTTTGTATAATTTTCATATAAGCGGTGAGCATGTTTCATTTCAATTTTAAAACACAGAAACACATCAAAGAAAACCGAAAACGTCATGTATTTTTTAAAATTATCTAACGTCCAAGTGACTGTGAAATCTGGCTACGGCTTATGCAACACCGCTTATTATGACCCTACTCAGGCTTCAACTTTTTAAGTTCAATAGCCTATTACTCGTGAGTGGATTTACTCTTTATGTTTAACGTTACTATAATTTCATGTAATTCATGAGTGAAAATTCTAGGCAAAAACACTCGCTGGTAAAAAGAACTTCGATTTTTATGCCATAAAGTTGCACAACCTGCTTCCATTATCCATAAAATCATTGAAAAACGAAAATAAGTATAAAGAGGGATTCATAAATGGATAACTGAGGTGGATAGATTTGAATTAGATCGCATCATTCGGCCATGTTGCATGGCATGGCATAAATAATTTTCTTTAATTTTTACTTGGTAAATACCTTCTTCTTCTTATTCATCTTGTTGTAGGCCTTTGTGGCCTGTTTTTAAGAGGGATTAGCCTCCTGCGATGTCGATTCCCAGCTATCGACCCATCTCTTTGGCGGTCTGCTCGGGAATCGTCTACCATGGGGTTGGCCGTACAGTGCGATGTGGGAGAGTCTGGATGGTTCCATTCTCCTCACATGCGCATACCATTGTCTCCTACGTTGCCTTTTCCACCCAACGACATCTTCGATCTCGCATGTTTCCCTGATCCTGGCGTTTCTTATTTTATCTCGAAGACTCTTGCCTGATATGCTTCTTAGAGTCTTCATTTCTGCCACTCAAAATAAATTAAATAAAAATAACAATTATGAAAAACGAAATGATAAGTATACGTAATAACACAAATGCAAAACTTGGAGAAAAAAGGTTAAAAATTATTTGTCATTGGATCGTTACAAATGAAGGCTGAGTGAGTGCATCTCGCCGGCATATCTTTCAAGTAATTAAATTAAATTTTCCACTTGATGCTGTATTTATTCACCGAGTACTGAATCTGCACTATCTCATGCATGGCTAGCCAAGTGTTCTGTAACTACTTTTAATTCATTTACGACTGCAAATTTATTTGAACTACCATGAAATCCAAAATAATATATTTTTGTTGTTCTAATGTCATGAAAAATATCGTGAAATTCGGACGCCCTTTTCAGCTTTGCGAATATTAAGTTTCTATTATATTTCTGAACAGATTACTTTTCATGAAGAATATACAGAAGATTCGACAACAACATAGTGTTGAATGTTACACGTGTGTAAAGTGATCACTTAAAGCAGCCTAGGACAGTCCCTCAGACGGATATAAATGCTTGACTTCCATATTCTTCTTCATCTGAATTGAGATACCAACGAATAATGTGTAAAATAACTTCCATGATTGGAGATAATGCAGATTTGTGAACTAGTATTTGGACACACTCGAAATGTTGTAAATGTTACACAATGTGTAAAGTGATCAAGTTTTTTTATATTCGAACGTACCCTACTGCAATTTGATTCTTATTTTTAACCCTAGAATACTAAACTATCGTAAAAAATACGACGGCAAAATGACGATACCTGGAAAAACAATTTTCGCGTCGTTCCTGCAGCCACTGTTTCACAATAGCTTCCTAATGTACCTTTAATTTTTTTAATAAATCTCGATCTCCTAAACCAAAAGAATGTTATAACTACTTCTATAATAATAAAAGTTTTTGATTATCTTATTTACTCCCGTTTTATTTCTATGTCGTATTTTTAATGAATTTTAGTAACAATGTCACTCGTTAGATAGTTTAGTAATATAGGGTTAATAACATAATAAATGTAACCCTGAAGAGGGCAACAGGTTGTTGCCGAAACTAGTTGGTTAATAAAAATGTGAGTGGATCAGAACACAAAGTATTTTTGTTTCTCGAAATAATAGGCTAATAACAGGTTGCCTACGAAAATAGTATGAAATCGAAATATTTGTGACACAAATATTTTTCATTCAAAATAATTAAAATTTTAATAATAATTCATATTCTTAACAATGGCAGATTTTAAGCTCTAGTAAACACTCAGACTTCCGTATTTCCGTCTGTAAGATTTTTTTCCATATGTCTTGAGATATTTATAGCATGGACAAAATGAGTCACCCAACGATTTACTATGAGTGGAAAATGTTACACTTTCAATTAGTAGATAAGGTATTTTTCCTTCTTCACTCAGATTTTTTCTGGTATTTCAACTATTGATTAGATTATGTAATTACATACGTACAGCATTGAATATGTATTTACAATTACGTCATTTGATTTCAGAAAACCAAGTGAAGATGGCCCCTTCACGAGCTCGTGTCTCCAGCTGCTGCCTTCTGCTGCTGGTGATCTGCGCAGTACCAACTTACAGCGGTAAGTTCTTCTTCGTCTTGCTTGTCAGTGGTAATATTTTAGGTTGTCTAAGACGTGGTAGACGATTCGATTCCATTCTTCACAGCCCTGGAATCAAATAGAAAACAGTGCTTGAAGAAATCCGTTTGAACTTATTTATTTGGTCTCCTTGAAACAATCTTTAAGTGGGTATTTCTTTAACTTTTCATATTACTACCAGATTCTTTAGATAGTCTTTATTCTTATTTAATTTTTTTTTTAAATATTTGAATATACCACTTAATGAGTTTTATTTATATATACGACTCGTTTAGAAAACTTACAAATGTTTTCATCTTCTGGTAAAAATTAAAACTAATGAACAAAAAATATATTTAGGGGTATACATAGGTTAATAAATATAGGGAAGGGGGGGGGGGGTTAAGGAACAAGATTTTTTGTAAAAGGAAACATAGATAATAATGGTGACGTATTTTTAAACAGTATATTATTAATTAACGTTTTATCTCAATTATTTTTTTTTGTATTTCTAAATTTTCGAAATTATTCATGACTTTATTCTTCACAGCAATACCATATATACTCAGAAAAATAAATAAACTTTTCTTCCTTGAGCTATACGGAGTCTTTCAATATCTCTATTTCCTAGAAGATAGTGACTTTGTGGGTCTCGCAGTTTGAATGATTCACGACATCCACCTTCAGCAATACATTTCCAATGCATTCAATATGTTCATGTTTCAAACTGTTATATTACCAAAAAAATATTCCCAAGCTTCTTAAAAAGCTAAAAACATGTAATTAATAAACGTAAAACACGAAAAATCTAAAATATTGTGATTAAATAACGTTTCTTGTTTCGTTTTTCAGACGTTTTACAAGACACCCTGCCAGTCACAACCGAATTCAAAGATTCAATAACAGACACAGCAGTTCCAAGAGCTGACAGTGCGACAGCTGCTCTAATTGCAGACCAAAATACAGTAAAAATAAGCAAAGAAGAAGCGTTAGTTATAGCGGGTTATAATGAAAAACCAAACAAAATAGACGTTGAAGATAATCAAATAACACAAGAGACAGAAATATTGGAAGACGTAGAGATTAAAGACAACAATGAAGAAACTACTAAGGTAGAAAATAAAATGGAAGAAGAAGATGTTGTCGAGGAACCGAAAGATGGAGCTGATCATCCATGCTACAGGGAATGTGAACCAGGAAAGAACATGGAGTGTTACTACAAGTTTGAGATTGAATGGTACCAGTCCATGAGCAAGGCTTGCTACGATTGTCCATTCAATGCAACCGATTGCGACAGAATTGACTGCATCGCAGGAGACGGAGTCAACAGGCCGCTCACCGTTATCAATAGGAAGATGCCTGGTCCAAGTATTCAAGTAAGTTCAATTGCGATCATGCTTATATTTGAATTGCGTTTATATAATTTTTATTTGATTTAATATGGTTACAAAGGTTTTTCAATAATTTAATTCATTTTCTAGATATTTTTGACTTACAATTTTAAGATTAATTACGCTGTTCTGTCGCAATAGACTAAGCTCTTGTGCTTGGAGAGGGACTTACACTTATTATTATTTTATGGTTTTTGTTTGTGAGTGATATAATTTATAATTATGATTTTTATTGTATTTCTTGTAGTATTTTTTTCGATCAACATGTATATGAATACATATATTGAAAATGATAATTTTGTTGGATAGGTTTTTTTTTTGCTTTTTAAAATGACTTTACTGATTTTTCTTGAACTGTTTTGATAGGGTTCAAGATTTAAAGAAATCATTTTCAAAACAATGACAGCTGATATACTAGTATACCTTCTTCTTCCTAGCTTCATCCCAACTAATCGTCTTTGTATCAATCGTTATCGACTGTTGGTATCAGCTCTCCTCGTCCTCAGGTTTTAGGTTCTTCAATCATGGACAACGTCACCTAGACCATACCAATTTCGAAACTTTTCCTTTCTCGTTTCCTCTGTTTCACTTTACTTGCCCCTGGAATCCCACACATTGTCAGTCTTTGCATCATCTGGATCTGATATACTCGTATCTTCTTCTTGGCTACATCCCAGTTTATTGTCCTTGTAGACTGCTGGGGTCAGCTCTCCTCGTCCTCAGGTTATATGTCCTTCTGTCCTTGATAACGTCACCTAGGCCATGCCTTCGAATCATGTTATCTTTCTGCTTCACCCATGAATTCCTTGGCCTTCCTCGAGTTTTCGATGACGTTTAAAATTATTTGTTTCCTATCCCGCGTTCATCAGCGACAAATCCAAAATGTTGTTTTTCTGTGGCAGTTTTCCGACTTTTGACAACCATAAACCAGCACTAACGTAATCATAGATGCATTGTTTTAAACAGAAACCTTCAAGTTCTTATCAAGTACTTACCTACCTAACACCTAACCCTATTGATACGAGCGTCTCGCAATAATATCGATGCAGATTTCTCATGTTCTGTTGTGCGGAAAATTATGTATTGGTCATCATCATCATCAATATAGAAATGTAAATTGATAATTGACCATACCAATTTCGAAACTTTTCCTTTCTCGTTTCCTCTGTTTCACTTTACTTGCCCCTGGAATCCCACACATTGTCAGTGTTTGCATCATCTGGATCTGATATACTCGTATCTTCTTCTTGGCTACATCCCAGTTTATTGTACTTGTAGACTGCTGGGGTCAGCTCTCCTCGTCCTCAGGTTATATGTCCTTCTGTCCTGGATAACGTCACCTAGGCCATGCCTTCGAATCATGTTATCTTTCTGCTTCACCCATGAATTCCTTGGCCTTCCTCTAGATAACTTTCGAGGAAGATCCATTTTTATTGCCTGGTTAACTACATGTTCGATATACTCGTATACCGCCATGTATATCAATATACAGAATATATACACACTTCGACCAATGTTTTAGCCACCTTTGCAACGGCTTTCTTCGGGGCGATATTTTACTAAAATATATAGAAAAAATAATAACCTTTTTTGCAAACAAGGTCCTTAAGAAATTTCTTGATTTTTTTAGTTCCGATAAAAATCATGCCCAAAATTAACTGTAAAGTATTTTTTATGTGTTATATGTACGTGATAGCCGTCATGCCAAGTTTTCCTCTGATTTCCTATGCCTCTATTTCCATCGACATTCGTCTCATATATTTATTTTATCATTATTTTCTCACTCATTTTTTCCACATATCCAACCATCTCAACAAATCTTTCTTCATTCTATCGATAATGCTTTTCTCAGCCTTGCAATATTACCTTATTCGACTGTTCGAACATCACGAACATGAGTGATCACATGTCGACTGCATTCAGTCAACTTTTATCCTTATTTTGCAAACTCAATTCTTAAATTTCATGCATTAGTGTCAGAATCAGTTTATGGTAGATCCAAGTTGAAACTCTAGTTTTTTAGTATGTGATTTGATACAACATTTTGAGTGTGTCCAAATACTTGTTCACAAAATCTGGATTATCTCCAATTACAGGAGTTATTTTCATATAATATTTTATGAAAATAACTCCTGTAATTGGAGATAATCCAGATTTTGTGATCAAGTATTTGGACACACTCAAAATGTTGTAAATAAATTATCTGGTCAAATTATAAGCTTAATAATAAAAATGAAAATGGTATTTTCTGGCGTTTCTCATGTGTGTGATTATAATCCGGGATTCGGATCTCCCATACTAATATATGAGTTTCTGCTTAATAAAAAGCTTCTTTACATCTCACCAATAGATGTCTCTAGTGAGGTTCTAGTGATTCAAGAACAAGGTTTCAAAATTGGTTCATATATATAGAACTTCCAAGAATTTGAGTAGTGTGGTTGTCAATAATGGGTAGAATTGGTGAATGTTACACGTGTGTAAAGTGATCACTTAAACCAGCCGATGACGGTCGTCAGCCCCGTAAATGCCCAGACTTCCATATTCTTCTTCATCTTTGATGAGGTGTCAAAAAATTATGTGATTTCATCATACAAAAAATCAATTGTTAAGTTAATATTTTATTCGTTTATTAAACTGTTCGGTCCAATGTACGAGTACATTTTTTGCCACAAAAATATTTACTAAATATTGAAATCTATTAAGATATTAATATAATATTTAGTTTTATTTACATTATTCTAATATTGAAGTTATAACTCTTGACTTTCCTTATAATCGAATAAACGGGATTTTCCTGAAATTCATCTAAAGAATCCACTCAATAATATTTACTTAAGTACTAAAAATAAAGATTTATTATTCATAAAACCGGTTTGAAATTATTTGTTTTACGAAATGATATTGATTTAAGTTGCATATGATAATTATTTGTCTAAATTGGAAACGCAACACTGCAAATCCGGTAAAATTAAACGATAACCAAATAACAGTGTTTTATCGTCAATATTTTTCAATCATTTATGAGTGAAAGAGCAAAAATACAAAATAAAAATTACAGAACTTCATACGTCTGACAAATACCTTTTTAAAATATGTTTGTTTACAAGCAATTATATATATATATATATATATATATATATATATATATATATATATATATATATATATATATATATATATATATATATATATATATATATATATATATATATATATATATATATATATATATATATATATATATATATATATATATATATATATATATATATATATATATATATATATATATATATATATATATATATATATATATATATATATATATATATATATATATATAATAAGGTGATTTTATAACCATTTGTAAGGTGATTTTATAACCAGTCTATAAATGAAGGAAGATAAACGTCGGAGCTGGGAATTGTAGAACAAATATGATCAATATTTACGGAGCTAAATGTAGTAAAGTGAAGCTGTTGAACGCTGCTCTACCCCCTTTTTTTCTCCCACATAATGCATACTGGAAAGCACTATAGTAAAAGTGTAAGAATCCCTTATCCGTAGCATGACCTTGCATTTATTAGCAGGGTGCAAAAAAGTAAAAGATAGAAGAAGAAAAACAGTCTATAACAGTCCGTAAGGCCTGGAAAAACCCAGTCTTCCACATTCTTCTTCATCTTTGATGATATGCCAAGAAATGTTCACTCTTATTTCTTGCTTAATTATGGTCGTTACAGAGTGTAAGTCTCTGCGTCTTCAACGGTTGAGATACCAGAGAAAGAAAAAACACATTTCACCAGATAATCATCTGACCGCAAATAATGCCCTCGGCTTCATGGTCACGCAGCTTCTCTTTGCGAATCCCGTTCTGTTGGTATTCGCAATGAAAATACGATAAATTCGCTGGTGCATGCTTTTTGAATAAATTTTATTACGCCTATTTGAATTTCTGCTACTGTTTATTGTGTTAATTTCTTCTACACACAGGAGAAATTAAAACAACTTTTTTTTAAACTTATTTTTAGACATCTCAACACAGAAGGAGAATATGGAAGGCTTACGAAGTGTTACACATGTCGCTTACTCCTTTCAACGTCATATATAAAAAATCGTTAATTTTCAGTTGTGCATGTTTTCGGAATGCCCAGAAAATGTACTATATCTCAGCATAAGCGGCATATTTTAAACTTTATATTTACCCGTTACGGGGTAGAAAGTGTTGTTTTTGCATTTTGAAGAAAAGGTATTGTTTTATTTTTCTACCACTTGGTGCTTTTCTCCCACCAGTTTCGACAAGCACCTTGTCATATTCAGTTATGGATATGTGCAAATGGAAATCAGTCGGAGAAAAGTACCAAAAATAAAAATGGTTTAAAACACAAGTTTTAGTTTTAGTTTTTAGTTTCATAAAAATTAAGTCTTATAAAATGTGCCACAAAAAACCTTTAATAATTTTAATTAATAATCATTTCTTTAATTGTTATAATTTCAAAGTGGATGCAGCCTCTACTCTGTAGGTATGTCCGCTGACGCGACGCATCACATATTCCTCGAAAACCAATCAACTCGATCAAAAAACTTCTCGGGTAAAAACCTAACAAAAAACATGTTATCTACTTTAAAAAATAAGAGCGGTTCATTCCTGTGGAATAATGATATATTATTTCGATGTTGATAAAATTATCGAAGGGAAATCCACAAATTAGTAGTTAGGTACCATTTGTCGCATCAAAAATTGAGGAAATAACATTCCAAGGCGATGTTTGGTGTTTCCAATGACGTAGGTTCTGTTTCTAACGTGATATTAAAATACATGCAGTTTATAATTACGAAATGTGGTTTATTAAACATGTACTAAAAATCATTTAAATACACCAAGTATTTAAATATATGGTACAGTGATATTTTCTTTATAAGTGCGTGAGAAATATGATTTATGGTAGAGTTTGTTATTATTATATTTAATTGAAAGGCGGAAAAACATTCCGCTGCATCTCATTTTCCAATTAGAATACTGTTTATACGAATGACAACAAATTTTAATTTATAAACGCATAAGTATCTTATACACAGATATTCTAAAAAAATCCTAGAAAGGTACTTGATACTAATGTTTTTCTAAAAGAAAAATCAAACGAAAGAGTATATATATATATATATATATATATATATATATATATATATATATATATATATATATATATATATATATATATATATATATATATATATATATATATACATATATATATATATATATATATATATATATATATATATATATAATATATATATATATATATATATATATATATATATATATATACATATATATATATATATATATATATATATATATATATATATAATATATATATATATATATATATATATATATATATATATATATATATATATATATATATATATTGCGGTCAGATGATTATCTGGTGAAATGTGTTTTTTCTTTCTCTGGTATCTCAACCGTTGAAGACGCAGAGACTTACACTCTGTAACGACCATAATTAAGCAAGAAATAAGAGTGAACATTTCTTGGCATATCATCAAAGATGAAGAAGAATGTGGAAGACTGGGTTTTTCCAGGCCTTACGGACTGTTATAGACTGTTTTTCTTCTTCTATCTTTTACTTTTTTGCACCCTGCTAATAAATGCAAGGTCATGCTACGGATAAGGGATTCTTACACTTTTACTATAGTGCTTTCCAGTATGCATTATGTGGGAGAAAAAAAGGGGGTAGAGCAGCGTTCAACAGCTTCACTTTACTACATTTAGCTCCGTAAATATTGATCATATTTGTTCTACAATTCCCAGCTCCGACGTTTATCTTCCTTCATTTATAGACTGGTTATAAAATCACCTTACAAATGTGTAACATTCGCCCTGGGATGCTCAGACTTCCATCTTCTTTCATATAAAAAAACGATAGTTGTTTCATATCAAATTGATAGGTTGGATAATCCAGTGTCTGATATAATAAATAGTATAAATGTTGTCCACCTCCGTAGTGTAATGGTCAGCACGCTCCCAGGGAGGGTGAAATAAATATAAGTGATTTTTTACTGTAATATTTATTCAATATTACCCTGGACTGGTACCTGAAGCGGAGGGCTGATCACCTTAACTTCATGTATAAACGATCAAGATAACACTTCGTTTATATGAAACAGTGCTCTATGCACTATTGGGGTGCGGATAAGGGTTTTATTATTATTATTATTATTTTATAAATATAGTCAATTATGCAGTGTTGAAATTCAAATGATAGCTAACTCAAAACATTTGATATGCACAGATATAAAATAAGGGTGTACCTCAAGGATCACATCTAGGACCTCTTCTATTTAAAAAAAATATATTTAAGGTTTTGAGATATTAATAAGAAGCTTCTTCTCCTTTTAAGTCCTTATTACTGAGGGTTGTGACCCTTGTGGAAGCAATGACTCTTCTCCAGTTATCCCTTGACTGCGCTGCACGTAGCGCTCCAACCACCGAGGTGCCTGCTGCTGTCTTAACTTGATCGGTTCATCGTGCGGGAGATCTTCCTCTCCCTCTCTTCTCCTTCGGGCTACTAATCACAACCAGTCGTTTCAGGCTATCCTCATTGCCACCAGCAACGCGTAACTAAAGAACTGAAGAATCCATCGTGTACAGACATAGGCCAGAGACAAGCCTACTTTTAATTGCATAACCATTATATGATATAATATAATAAATTTCAGGAATATACGAATGTATATGTATATTAACTGTAAAAGTATTAATAAGTAAAGTATTGTATATATTTTTTAATAAATTTTGTGCTTAATTTTCAGGTATGCAAAGGTGATACAGTCATAGTTGACGTCACAAACTCCCTTATGTCAGAAGGGACAACCATCCACTGGCATGGACACCACCAGCGCGGAACTCCCTACATGGACGGAACGCCCTTTGTGACTCAGTGCCCCATATCCGTCGGAAGCACATTCAGGTACCAGGTAGCTGCTGCGCATGCCGGAACTCACTTCTGGCATTCCCATGCGGGCATGCAGAGAGCCGATGGTGCTTTCGGATCGTTCATCGTCAGGGAACCGGCCGACAGACATAGAGAACTCTATGACTTTGATAGGTAACTTCTATTTTTTCTTTTAAAGTGCATATGGCACTTTATCAAATTGAGTAATGTTAACTTGATCATTCTTGATAATTAAGTTTTAAAATTATTGGTATCCATCAAGTTAAAATCAAATTTTAAAATGGATAGATATTACCGCAATGTGGCTGCCGAATCAATTAAATTAGTAAATTATTACAACACATGGCAGTTTCTACAATCAGTATCAACATAGATAATGTAAAGTTAGTTAAATTCTTTATATATTTACAACTTCCAAAAATTGAGGTGATATGAATATTTAACAGAGGAAGGCAGGATGGTCAACGTTACACAGTATATAAAGTGATCACTTGAGCCAGCTTGAAGTTGCAAGTCCAGGTTGCAAGTCCCTTGAATGCCCATACATTAATTTGTACTTTTGAACAGATAATTGGTCTCTGTTGACATATCTTAAACCTTCTTCTTCTTCATGGGTCGACATGACGTCAACTATCACTTGAGAATAATTGTCCTTGTCTCGGGCAGCTCTAAACAGCGCCTCTACGGTCCTGATCCCCGTCCAATCTCATGTATTCTGGAGCCAGGAGATCTGTCTTCTGCCCACACCTTGTCGACCCTTAATCTGATGTATTAATTTCAACATGATTCATTGATTGACAGACCGAGATTTACAAAAGTTCAAAATGAATAGATGATTTGTAAAACATGTTTCATTTTTGGACAGACATTTTTTGTTGGGTAATATATCCAAAATAAAACAAGGTTCGTTGGATTGAAACGCGTCACATACATAAATAAATGTATAATTCAATCCAATGAATCTTGTTTTATTTTGGATATATTACCCAACAATTCAATATGGAATTCTACCAACTGTCTGCAGTTACAATAAAAAAGACATTTTTTTCATTGGTATATTTTCTGACAAAGATTTTTGTTTCATCTACTGATTGCCTGTTCTTAGATCTGAAGAGATCATGATGGTGATGGATTGGACCCACACTCTTGGTATAACAGCCTTCACAAGTCACCATCACTCAAACGGATCCAACAAACCTCCTTCCCTCCTGGTCAACGGCAGAGGACGGTTCCAAGAGTTCAGGGGAGGACGATCATTCTATTTGCCAACAGCCAAGTTTAATGTAGAACAGGTAATATTTCAGATCATTTTCCAACCTTTATCTACACCCAATGGTGTAAAGGATTTCAGATCATTTTCCAACCTTTATCTACACCCAATGGTGTAAAGGATCGTATTGAAGTGTCGTAAGACAATCTTGATTGTTAATTACACGAAGACAAGATCAGTCTTTTGATTCTGCTAGAAGGCAATGGTGATATTAAATAGAGTGAAAATCGGAATTTGAATTAAACTGCATTAAATTTATCTTCATTCTTACTTAGTCAACTCTTTATTTCACTACCATTCAATTTATTCTCAGCATTCACGGCTGTTTCTCTATCTTTATCAATCTTTCGACCCAAAGAAAACATAATTCCCAAATATACGAGAAAATCTACTTGCTATAAAATTTCACCATTTGCCACTATTTCATACTTGCACTAACATATACAAATCTGAATCAAAAACCGTAATTATTGGTGTCAGGCGGTCAGATTGTTTATTCCAGCTCTAATGCAAATCTATTTCTTAGCTAACTTTTTTCATCAAATCATCAACAAAAAACATTGAGACATTACACATCCCTGTTAAACACCTTTAGAGAAGTAAGACAATTATGTGAATCAACCACTAACAGTTCTTTGTCTTTAAGGTTGCAATGCCTTTAAAACGTTTTTAATAAATATATTTGGATATCTTATTCCTTTTGTTTTGTCAAATAATGATCCATATTTTTATTTTTCTAGGGATATCGTTACCGATACAGAATCATCAACACAGAGTTCTTGAACTGCCCCATTGAAGTCTCAGTGGATGACCACATGATCACTGTTATCAGCACTGATGGCAATGATATTGAACCAGTCGAAGGTAAAAATATTTTTATAACTATGTACAACTATTCCGAGTTGGCCACAGTGACAGTTGAAGCATTTTTGGTAAATTTTTGAGTTAAAATCTTTTATCTCCATAAAAGAAGAAAATCAACCGTCACTTCACTATAACTCAAAAATTTATCAAAAATGTATTCCTGTTACATTATGCATCTTCAACTGTCATAGTGGTATCAATTTTTGCATTTTTTGGCATAGATATGCGGTGCGTTGAATGTATTCAGAAATCAAAATGATTATTTTCAAGTGATATTGGTCAACGATCGAGGAACAAATATGAAGCAATTATTTGGGCTAACGCCATTATCAATATATGAAAGAAGAATAGGCTGGTTAAGTGAATACTTTACACACGTGTCACATTCACAATTCTACCTCAGGATTGTGTGGAGTTTAAGGAGATGGTCACCAACCTCTATTTAAAGTGACATGAGAAGGAGAAGATAATTTATATAAACACAAAATGTTATAAAAATTGTTACACATAAGTATATGCTGTAGTAAATTATTTGGTTGTCTTCCAGCCGTGTCTCTTGTGACGTACGCCGGGGAGAGGTTCGACTTCATTGTGGAGGCCAACCAGGAGATAGACAACTACTGGATCAGGTTCCGGGGGCTGATGGACTGCGACGAGCGCTTCACCAAGGCCAGGCAGGTGGCCGTGCTGCACTACGAAGGGGCGCTGGAGCAGGAGCCGGAGGGCGATCCCACCTGGGAGGAGAGCCACAGGGAAGGACTGGTGAGTTGTGCTTAGTAAGGGTGACATAATGGTGACGACAACATGGCTGCATAGTCCGATAGCGCATTCTAGACTTGTTTCTCCTAGAAACCAGTGTAGTACACTACTGCACGACTGCCGTTTTCAGAATAAGCATTCCATCATCATATCAAATGTAGACTAACTAAATGTAAATGTAGATGTGAATGTAGATGTAAATGTAGATGTAAATGTAGATGTAAATGTAGATGTAAATGTAGATGTAAATGTAAATGTAAATGTAAATGACTACTAAATATAAATGTAATATGAATGTAGACTAAACGTAAGTATTCATCAAACATTTACTTACATTATCAACCAACATTTTGTATATGAAGAGGTCTAAAAATTTAAAAATTGGATTTTTTAAGCTCATAATCTGAAATCTATTTCAAAATGAGTACAAAGTTAAAAAAAGAATATATAAAGACTAGCAGGTATTAGTTCAATTTAAAATATATAAAACTTGTGTGTGACCCATCATGACATATGGGATCGAATGCAGAGCGGACACCGCAGTAACAAAAAACGACCTAAGAGTGTCAGAAATGAAGACACTAAGGACCAAGAGTCTACGAGATAGAATAAGGAACAACAGAATAAGAGAAATATGCGAGATCGAATATGTCTTTATGTGGGGAAGACAACGAAGAAGACAATGGTATGCGCATGTGAGGAGAATGGAACCATCCAGACTCCCCAACATTGCACTGCACTGCAAACCCCAAGGTAGATGACTCACGGGCAAACCACCAAAGAGATGGATAGACAGCTGGGAATCGACATCGCAGGAGGCTGATCCCTCTTAAAAACATACCCCAAGGGCTAAAGCACTAAAAATGCAAGTGGTCAAAATCAAAGTTCATTCGTCATTCGAACCCATATCCGCACCTCAATGGTGCATAGGGCACTGCATCATATGAACGCAGTGTTATCTTGATCGTTAACACACAAAGGAAAGGTGATCAGCCCTCCGCTTCAGGTACCACAGGGTAATATTGAATAAATATTAGAGTGAAAAAATCACTTATATTTATTAGACCCCCCTCTGGGAATCGAACCCGGGACCTCCAGAACGGTAGCCGAGCGCGCTTACCATTACACTACGGAGGCGGACAAAATCAAAGTTACAGTTTTATTTTACAATATTTAGATTAAAATAACAATTTGAAATGTCCCTCTTTCTCCAATAAGCTTGATGTGATATATCCTTTTATATTTCCTTTCTAGCAAGTGAATGCTTTGAATAAGGGAACAGGACACAATGACACAATCAGTATCCCAGAGCTGACCTCCCTGGACGATGATGACATGGCGCTACAGGAGGAACCCGATGTCCAGTACTACATCTCATATGACTTCTATGCCAAGGACAACTTCCACTATCACAAATATCCTCACTACGGATTTTATCAAGGTAGCGAGCGGTACATTTTTATTTTTAATTAATGTTTTACTTAGTAAATACCACCATTTCTTAAAATGTACTGTGACACGTGTTTCGACACATTCCGCATCATTTTCAAACACCGTATGTGAAGCTAATTCTAAATTTTAGAGTTGGGTCCTTGGGACGTTGAAGGTTGAAGAGGGGTAGTAGCTGTTTTTATTTATTTATTTAATTTTTATTTCTTATCAGTGGGAACATAGACAATAAGGGGGAGGCTTTAGTCATTGTCATATTGTTAATTATGGGTTTATTTTTATTTTTTTGAATTTCTATTGTTTCAAAATGTTGCAGTTTATGGCTTTTCGTATTAATTATTTTTAGGATTTCTACGCTATTGTGGTTAAATTTGTGATCATTATCTATTCAATGGTTAGTGTAAAACATTAATTAAAAATGGATAGATTTTACCATAAAGTGTCTGCCGAATCAATTAATGAAAGTACATTTTAAATTTATTATTATTATTAAGAAGTCAAGGGAGCTTGCATCCCTTATGTCACTCTGACAATATTAGGTCTATTTTGTCCTCCCTCTGTGTCATAGCTCACTCTCAAGTCCTACGTGAGTCATGTAAAGAACATATAAACAACATATCATAAAGTCTTGTTTAATATTTAAAGCCTTCTTAATGCTGTCAAATGTACTGTTTTCACGATTCTTGATTGATTTATTACCGTGACAACCTCTATATATACCTGAAAAAAAAAAATTGCTCGTTAGTTTTAATAATCACCAGTCGATAAAAACAACTGTAGTTTTCGAAACTAGTCGTGTGTAATAAATCAAAACTCAATAAGTGGTATTATACAAGTGTTAAAATTTGTTTAAACATGTCATACCACAATGTTAATGCCGAACATATTAAAAATATAATTCTGTTTAAGTATTCAATCATTTTAAGCTAAGCGGCATGATAGTTACCTAAGACAGCGTCGGATTAGTTACCTGAGACAGCGATAGATTGTTTTACATTCCTATATACAGGACCTGTCTCCATAGTGTAATGGTCAGCACGCTCGGCTACCACAATGTTAATGCCGAACATATTAAAAATATAATTCTGTTTAAGTATTCAATCATTTTAAGCTAAGCGGCATGATAGTTACCTAAGACAGCGTCGGATTAGTTACCTGAGACAGCGATAGATTGTTTTACATTCCTATATACAGGACCTGTCTCCATAGTGTAATGGTCAGCACGCTCGGCTACCACAATGTTAATGCCGAACATATTAAAAATATAATTCTGTTTAAGTATTCAATCATTTTAAGCTAAGCGGCATGATAGTTACCTAAGACAGCGTCGGATTAGTTACCTGAGACAGCGATAGATTGTTTTACATTCCTATATACAGGACCTGTCTCCATAGTGTAATGGTCAGCACGCTCGGCTACCACAATGTTAATGCCGAACATATTAAAAATATAATTCTGTTTAAGTATTCAATCATTTTAAGCTAAGCGGCATGATAGTTACCTAAGACAGCGTCGGATTAGTTACCTGAGACAGCGATAGATTGTTTTACATTCCTATATACAGGACCTGTCTCCATAGTGTAATGGTCAGCACGCTCGGCTACCGTTCTGGAGGTCCCGGGTTCGATTCCCAGGGGGGTCGAATAAATATAAGTGATTTTTTCACTGTAATATTTATTGAATATTACCCTGGACTGGTACCTAAAGCGGAGGGCTGATCACCTTTCCTTCGTGTGTAAACGATCAAGATAACACTGTGTTCACATGAAGCAGTGCCCTATGCACCATAGGGGTGCGGATAAGGGTTTTATTATTATTTTTATTATATACAGGACCAACCTGACGATGGTTATGCCAGTAGGAAGAGCTACCGCTATGCTAAACAATATCACGCTGGATATTGAACTGGTCCATGTATCTGAAGGGGTATTCCGAAGCGGGATTCTTCTACATCTTTTACAAGAGTATTCTCGCTTGTTTTTGATTTTTTTTTTATGTATACCCAGTCAATTTTAGTTTGTAATGTGTACGTTAATTTAAAAAAAATAAATAGAATTGAATTGAGATGAGAACCAACATTACCTCCAGAAGTGAAATTTTGAAGGTAAACACATACGAGCACCGATTTATGATATGTTTAAAATCGATTGATTGAAATGTATGTAATGAAATTACTGTAATCCTTTCAGTTAAGGACAATAGGTCTCGTCTGTACACCCCGCAACTGAATCACATCAGCATGAAGCTACCCCCCTTCCCAGTACTGCCTGGACGTGCCTCGGTGGACCCCTCCATGTTCTGCAACGAGACCACAGTAGAAGGCTGCAAGGAGGACTATTGCGAATGCTCCCATCTGATCAACATTCCCCTCAACTCTGTTGTGGAACTGATAATGGTGGATGAAGGTAGTGAATCAATTATTGTTTGTATTTTTCTGATACTATCCTCACCTAATAATGCGTTCTCATGCATCATTATCGGTAGCGGTGGAAACATCCTATTTTAGTCACAAAGCCACTTTATATGACTGTTTAACAAAACAACAACTACATATGTACATAGTTGCTATAAGTGCAATAAGTGATTTTTTCGCTGTAATATTTATTCAATATTACCCTGGACTGGTACCTGAAGCGGAGGGCTGATCACCTTTCCTTCATATGTAAACGATCAAGATAACACTACGTTTCTATGAAGCAGTGCCCTATGCACCATTGAGGTGCGGATAAGGGGTTTATTATTTTATTATTATTACTTAGTACCACTATTTCATAAAATCTATTATGACACGTGTTTTGATGTATTCCGCATCATTTTCAAACACCGTATGTGTAGCTAATTCTACATTTTAGAGTTGTCTCCTTGGCAGGTTGAAGATTTTTAAGATTTTTTTAAAAAGGAACAACCCGCAAAGCGTCTATTTTAGATGCTTGTCTGCAGGTAGGATAGTAAGGATAGGGAAGGTGATTGTGAAAAATACATCACAAACACACAGACCAATTGAAAATAAATCTTTCTTGAATTCATTTTGCAATTGGCGGAAATCGAACCCGCGACGCCAGTTTCGCAGTCGAGCGTCTACCCAACTACGCCACAATGCCTGTCGTAGATTAAGGTAGTGATAGGTTTTAAGAAAAAATGGTATTTACTAAGTAAACTTAAATTAAAAATAAAGAAAGATTTTACCACAAACTGACTTCTGAATCAATTAATGATAAAACAGAATCAGTTCTATTTGAAAAGATAATTAATAATTTGTTTCTACTTTTTTCTCCCATTTATATCTCATCAAATACTCTTCTTATCAACTTAATTTAATAATCAAGAATATACCATGTTGATCAGATGTGGCGTCCACCCATGTAACATTTCTGGTTGCGGTGGAGGCAGATATAGTCGCAGAACACCATATATGTTCTTTATGATCTTTTCAGCCACCTCCACGACCAAAAATGTTACATGGACATAGGATTTATGTTTTTTAACTGATATTTCTTGGTGTAAATGCATTTTACATAATAAATAAAACTATATAGATGTTATTAAAAAAAATAACCTGCTTAGCCACTACTTTTAGAGGTTTGTCTGCACGTTGGATAGTAAGGATAGGGAAGATAAATGTTAAAATTATATCACAATACCCAAACCAATTGAAAAGAGAAAATAGAGCAGAGGAAGACCGAGAAAAACTTGGCACGATCAGGTATGCCAAATACTTAAAAGCGGTCAGGTTAGGAGTCGAAACAATCGGTGGGTGTGTATGAGGAGATGCATGAACGTGGAAGAGGCGAGGAATGTTTGCAAAGACAGAATAGTATGGCGTTCTATTCTCTCTGCCTACCCCTGTGGGGAAGCGGCGTGATGGTTAGTTAGTTGATTGAAAATATCTCTTTCTTGAGTTTATTTTGTCCTTGGCGGGAATCGTATCCGCAATGCCAGTTTTGCAGCAATTCGTCTACCCAACTATGCCATGGCACCTCTTATTGTGTTAATTGAAGAAATGTCAGTAGTCACTACCAGTAAGTTGTAACTCTTTTTTACAGGATTCACGTTTGATGCCAATCATCCATTCCACCTGCACGGATATGCCTTCCGTGTGGTTGGTATGGAGCGCCTGGGACGCAATGTCACGGTGCAGCAGATCAAGGACCTGGATGCAGCGGGCGAGGTGCACAGGAAGCTCAAGGGAGCCCCCTTGAAGGACACGGTCACCATTCCGGATGGAGGGTACACTATCATACGCTTTGTGGCTAATAACCCTGGTTAGTATGTCTGGAAAACCCTCACTTTGTAGAGATTTGCTGGTTGTATCCATAGTCAAATAATACCAGCTAGTCTTGATATGTTCTCTTTTATGTTGATTTTAATTGTATTTAAGTAATCAGGAATTCTAACTTGTAAAATTGTTACGTTTTGGTGCTATTTCATGATTTCATATTGGTTTAACACAGAATTGGTCATGTTTTGTTGCAATTTTAAGATTTCGATAGAATACAGATTTGGATTGAAAGGATTTTTTCGTGCAATATTGGAAATGTAACTTTTTGGTAAGGACCTCCACATATCGCTCACCCCTTTCAAGAACGTCATAAATCAAAATACTTGATTTTTCAGGAGAGCGTTTTTAATGTTAAATAATATAATACAATATATTAAAAATAAATATCAAGCCACTTATTGAACTTTTAACTGTGCAACAGATCTTTATAGGTAAAACCTGAAGGTTTTTTCTCCATTTGAAAAATATTTAGTTTATTTAAAAAAATAATTAAACAATACCTTTTCTTCAAAATGCAAAAACAACACTTTCTGCCCTGTAGCGGGTAAATATTAGGTTAAAAATATGCCACTTTTGCTGGGATATAGTACATTTTCTGGGCGTTCCGAAAACATGTGCAACTAAAAATTGACGATTTTTGATTTATGATGTTCTTGAAAGGAGTGAGTGATATTTGTTTATTTTTATTTGAGTTGTATTAATTACATATTTACCTTGCTTATTATGTACAAGGTTTATAGATCATTAATTGTCTAAAAAAATCTGTTTTATTTTAATCTGTGTTGGGAACAGGGATCTATTTTGTATATTAAAAGCATTTTTAAATTTGTGGTATGGTGAAATTTAATACTCTTCTTATCATTCATCGTTTAATATTAGCCACCCTACTAAAATAATGACGTCCAAAATACCAAAACATCGTTTGTTTTGCTAAATCATCTATGCATTTCTAACAGCGCTTATTTATGTATTTTGTAATTCATCTTGTATGAACCATATTATTTTTACTATGTTTTTTCTCAAATAAATGAAAACCGCGGGTTCTGATTAGTGAGGTATTCATTAAAGAAAACATTGAAAAAAGAGCTTTTGTGAAACTTGTAAAACATTACAATACTTTGAGTGTGCTTGGTGCTAAATACTCGATAATAAATAACTACTAATTGGAGATAATCTTGATTATCTCCACTTAGGAGTTATTTTTTATATTGTTTTTGAGATCTCAACATAGATAAAGGAGAATATGGAATCTCGCCACAGATGACTATTGTAAAATGGTGAAATTTATTAATAATTCAAAAATATTTTGATTCTAGGTTACTGGCTATTCCACTGCCACATTGAATTCCACGCCGAGGTCGGAATGGCCCTTCTATTCAAAGTCGGAGAGCATTCCGACTTCCCTCCTGTCCCGGAGAACTTCCCGACTTGCGGGAACTACATACCGGGAGAGCAGACCACCGCGAAGGTGAGGCCGACCTCCACGCAGCCCGTCATATCCATCACCCACTGGTGGCCGCTCGAGTACTTCTCCGCGGCTCCTGCCGGACGAGGCGTCGGCAGCATGGTCACCCTCCTGGCCGTTGCTGTTACCCTGATAGGAAAAATCTTTTAATTTTGGAAGATATGAAAGATATCAATAATGTTTTAATTTTTATTTATTAACCTACTTGTAACTGAATGTTAACAGTATTATATTGATAGTTAATACCTTCCAATTCATACTTAATGGTCTTCTACTTCTACTTTTAAACCCTATACGCACCTAATGGTGCACAGGACACTGCATCGTATTGATGCAGAATTTTCTTGAACTTTACTTACATGAAGGCAAGGTGATCACTCCTGCGCTTCAGGATAATGTTAAATAAATATGAAAGTGTGAAATCACTAATATTTATTTTCACCCTACGTGGGAATCGAACCCGGTACCTCCAGCATGGTAGCTTAACACGCTAACCATAACACCATGGAAGCAGATTACCTCATGCTCACTTAGTTGATAATTATTTAGAAAAATCTGATATACAGTGCCAGCTGTTTAATCCGAATGTAAATTGTCAAGTGGGTAGTTTGGATCAAGAAATCGTTCGGATTAGCTATCAGACGCTGTACTTACATTTTTGACAAAACGATAATTTTTTTATTCATTTACTTATTTCCTTGTTTAAAAACATTGAAACTAAAGAAACATGACTCTCAAGGGCATGTTTAAATACATTTTTTTTACCAACTTCAACGCTTTGTGCTTTTATATAATATAAGCAGCAATCCATATTATATAAGGTACATAAATAGTTTAAGGAATGAACGAATAGTTTAACGATTAAAACATTTTTATACATGCTTTTATATTTAAGAAAGTGGATAGAAACATTGTGATTTAATTGTACATTCAAAATAATCTTAAAACATATTTTTAATTTATTATGTGCGGGTTCACTTAAAAATTATTTGGTTTAAAGATTTAAAATCTAAAAAATAAGATCATTGTTCAGCCTAAAATTACATTTTTATATCTTAAAATACTTTCATCTGAATGATATATATATATATATACCATATATCTGAGAACAAAAGATAAATATTTTTTTTAGAACTCCTGTTTTATAGACTAAGCTCAATTCGCAATATCACCAATATACAATATAAGTAATATGTATACAAAAGAAAGTGTTTTTGGGTCTACGTATGTAATTTATGAGTGAAAATTCTCATTTTCAAATACGTAATACACAAAAACAAGTACTTTTGGTCCACGCATATAATGTATGAGTGAAAATTCTAATTTACAAATACTTAATATTCAAAAGCAATTGTTTTTGGGTCTACGCTTGTAATTTATGAGTGAAAATTCTAATTTTCAAATACTTAATACACAAAAGCAAGTGTTTTTGGGTCTGCGCATGTAATTTATGAGTGAAAATTCTAATTTTCAAATACGTAATACACAAAAACAAGTACTTTTGGTCCACGCATATAATGTATGAGTGAAAATTCTAATTTTCAAATACTTAATATTCAAAAGCAATTGTTTTTGGGTCTACGCTTGTAATTTATGAGTGAAAATTCTAATTTTCAAATACTTAATACACAAAAGCAAGTGTTTTTGGGTCTGCGCATGTAATTTATGAGTGAAAATTCTAATTTTCAAATACATAATATTCAAAAGCAATTGTTTTTGGGTCTACGCTTGTAATTTATGAGTGAAAATTCTAATTTTCAAATACATAATATTCAAAAGCAATTGTTTTTGGGTCTACGCTTGTAATTTATGAGTGAAAATTCTAATTTTCAAATACTTATTATTCAAAAGCAATTGTTTTTGGGTCTACGCTTGTAATTTATGAGTGAAAATTCTAATTTTGAGTCATGAATTACAAGAAATTATAGTAACTTTTAACATAAAGAGTAAACCCATTCAGAAGTAGGAATTGGCTTTAAAACTTATAAAATTGGAGCCTAAGTAGGGCTATGATAGGCGGTGTTTCATAAGCCGTAGACAGATTTCAGAGTCACTTAGACGTTAGGTAATTCAAAAGGAAATCCTTAGGAGGCGGACTTTTTAAGACAATTTAAAAATATGTCAGAAATGTGTCTTCCATTGAATTGAGAATAAGTGTATTTATAGAAATGTATACAATGTGAATATTACTTAATTTTGTATTGTACTTTTGGCAAAGTTGTCAGTTATTTCTTATGTGATATTTTATTAATAAAAAATGAGCATGGATCACTTAAAATTTTGTTTTATTTAAAAAAAAAATAGATCCAGGTGACGAGTCATCGTCAGTTCTGTGACATTTCTCCAGCCAGTATCCGTCTAAATCACCCCATTCCAGATATAGAAATAA
This sequence comes from Brachycentrus maculatus, assembly GCF_059751285.1. NCBI lineage: Eukaryota > Metazoa > Arthropoda > Insecta > Trichoptera > Brachycentridae > Brachycentrus > Brachycentrus maculatus. The sequence goes on along the minus strand of NW_028280962.1, from coordinate 183,193 downwards.
ATAACTTATAAAACAACACCCTCCTTATCATTCATCGTTCACTTTGTGTAATACCACCGAACATATTTAAGTGGTATTACACATTAAGCCAATATCCGTTTAAATCATCCTATTCCATGTGTAGAAATAACTACATAACTAATGAAACAATACTTAACTTATCATTTAATGTTCACTTTGTAATGCCACTTAAAACTTTTAAGTGGTATTACAAAAAGTCCGCCGCCATAGTGTGATGGTCAGCATGCTCGGCTACCGTTCTGAAGGACCGCGGTTTAATTTCCAGTGGGGGTAAAATAATTATAAGTAAATTTCACTCTCAAATTTATTAGATATTACCCTGGACTGGTACCTGAAGCGGAGGGCTGATCGCCTTTCCTTCATGTGTTAACGATCAAGATAACACTTCGTTTATATTATGCAGTGCCCTATGCACCATTGGGGTGCGGATAAGGGTTTGGAGAAGAGAAGGTACAAAGTGAACGATGAATGATAAGGAGAGTGTTATATTACCATACCACAAAGTTAACAATGTTTTTCATATATAAAATAAAACTTCTGAAACCTCCACATCAAAGCCTCGTCAGAAAATGAGAGAAAAGAGTTGGAGAGGCAAGATTATTTTTTTCTTTATTAAAAATCCCTTGGCATTTCACAATATATTATAATTAATATATAATAATTATAAAACCATTATCCGCACCCCAATGGTGCATAGGACACTGTGTCATATTAACGCAGTGTTATCTTGATCGTTTACACATGAAGGAAAGGTGATCAGCCCTCCGCTTCAGGTACCAGTCCATGGTAATATTGAATAAATATTACAGTGAAAAAATCACTTATATTTATTTTACCCCCCTTGGGAATCGAACCCGGGACCTACAGAACGGTAGCCGAGCGTGCTGACCATTACACTACGTAGGCGGACTTATATTATAATTACAAGTACAAAAAAATAAAAATATATTCACACAAAAAAAGGATCCCACAAAGGCATGGCCTTTGTGTGTGGGTATACATACATTATATTTTAGGTTATATAAAGGGCGCTGGCTAGAATACATAAGAAATTATCAGAAATAAAATTAGATTAAAAGTGCTAATATAAACTACAAATAAAAAAAAATCTTCTTCTTCTCCGTCTTAATCCTCATTGCTAAGGGTTGTGACCCTTGCAGAAGCAATGACTCTTCTCCAGTTATCCCTTGACTGCGCTGCACGTAGCGCTCCAACCACTGAGGTGCCTGCTGCTGCCTTAATTTGATCGGTCCATCGTGTGGGGATCTTCCTCTCCCTCTCTTTCCCTCCAGGCTACCGATCACAACTAGTCGTTCCAGGCGCCTATCCTCGTTGCCACGCGCAACGTGTCCAAAGAACTGGAGAATCCGTCGGGTACAGATATTGGTCACAAAAAAATTAAAAAATGCAAATATCGCAGTCATACAGGAGAAAGTGACCAAGTGCATTTTTTTTACAAAAACGTGATCATTGACCATTTGATATCTTACTAGCCTAATATTGCCGTGGAAAAAATCCCAAAGAATTTTAAACTTGGAAGTATAATATATTGACTTGTTAAAAATGACTAACTGCATTGATGTTTATTTTCTTGCCAAGCAAAAGTGACTTAAATGGCCCTCCTGAACATTTTACGTTTTGTTAGTTGGTCACTTTCTCCTGTACGACTGCGATATGTGCCATATGAGTTATACGTTTAAAAGATGAAGGTACTTAGATCTGTTTTTTTTTTAAATAAATAATTTAAGCAAAATTTTAAATCGAAACAAATAGAAAAAAGGAAGAGGTGAAAAATGATCTTCTTTTGAAATATTTTGTAAAATTCTTTCTTATTCAAATCAGACATTTTTTATCTTATCTTAGTCAATTCTTCGCGATTTATCTTATCGACAACACATAGTCTTGAGTAAATTTATGTGATATGAGGTGATTTTATACTCATATTTCAGGGTCGAACAAGAATGTTAAAAATAAAAAACAATAATAATAATATATTAATTGATTCGGCAGTCACTTTGTGGTAAAATCTTACTTATTTACTTATAACCCTAATCCGCACCCAATGGTGCATAGGGCACTTCATCGAATTGACGCAGTGTTATCTTGATCATTACTTATGTGAAGGCAAGGTGATCACTCTTGCGCTTCAGGAACCAGTCAAGGGTAATATTAAATAAATATTACAGTGTAATTAATATCACTAATATTTATTTTCACCCCCCCCTGGGTCATCGAACCCGGGACCTCCAGCACGGTAGCTAAACACGCTGACCATTACACTACGGAGGCGGACAGTGGTAAAATCTATCCATTTTTGATTTATTTTAATTTAATTTAATCTGATCACCTTTCCTTCATGCGTAAACGATCAAGATAACACTGCGTTTATATGACGCAGTGCCCTATGCACCATTGGGGTGCGGATAAGGGTTTTATAACTTTTATTATTATTATTAAACTCCTTACTTCCCAATAACCATATATTTAATTAGTAAAAAAAACGTATTTTTAAATACAAAAACAATGTTTTTTGAAAAAAAAAACAATTACGTTAAATGTTACCTAGTTTGAAAGAAAATTTAGTTGTGATTTATCGAATACCTTAATATTGGACCTTAATATAATAATAATAAATCCCTTACCGCACCCCAATGGTGCATAGGGCACTGCTTCATATAAACGCAGTGTTATCTCGATCGATTACACATGAAGGAAAGGTGATCAGCCTTCCACTTCAGGTACCAGTCCAGAGTAATATTGAATAAATATTAGAGTGAGAAAATCACTTATATTTATTAAACCCCCCTGGGAATCGAACCTCCAGAACGGTAGGCGAGCATGCTGACCATTACGCTACGGAGGCGGACGAATTGGGCCTTAAGGAGTTATATTTTTTATTGTAATTACACCCCTGGCAATTTTTCAGATAAATTTTGGCCCACCAACAGAGGTCTATTATATCACATTTGAAAAAATAATTATTATTGCACTAAACTATACGAATTATTGATAAAACGTATTAAATATATTCTAACGGCTTTTGTAATTACTTTTAATTATCAATATTTTTTATGTTGTGATTCGAAGGTACTTAATATTTTGTAGATTTAAAAAGGAAAGTGAAAATGCATTCTTTCATATACGTTCTTTCAATCGTCGTACTGAGTATAATCTGTGTCCTTTCTTTGTGTAAATTTATTTGGGACCTATCAGAAAAATACGGTAAGTTTTTATCGAAAATTCTAATTTTTAACAATCTATTAATATCTGACTTCTAAGTGTAGTGGTTGGTGCGTTTGACAACCATGCTGAAGAACCCGAATTCGGTTCCCAGAATGTGATTTGTCACTTGTTTTATTGTTTTCCCAACTAATTTTATTTTATTTTTACTTGATAGATAACACTACTTCTTAAAATTTATTGTGACATGTGTTTCGATGCATTCCGTATCATTTGGTATATGAAAATGATGCGGAATGCATTGAAACAAGCGTCCCAATTGATTTTAAGAAAATGTGGTTTTTACCAAGTAAAACTTCAATTAAAAATGGATAGTTATTACCACAAAGTGACTGCCGAATCAATTAATGAAATTATTTATTGATTTATTTAATTTGCCCTATTGTGGTGCCTGAAGTGCAGATTAGCTCGCCTTCATGTTATTAAATATCAGTAAAACATTGCGTAAATACGATGCAGTGCCCTATGCACCATTGTGTGTGGAAAAGGAGTCAATGTTCATATAACGAAATGACAGATGGTTTTATATAACGTTGGATCGATAGGTTGCGAATGCGTTTGAAGGATTACGTCATGTTATAAATCAGTCGTGAGAATTGGCTCAATGATTAGTCATATTACCCATCGATAAAGACATTAAAAGTGACTGAAAACAGCTGATTATAGAATACCAAGATGAAGATGTGTTTGAAACACTTTGATATCGCTCACTCCTTTCAAGAACGTCATAAATCAAAAATCGTCAATTTTCAGTTGTGCGTGCTTTCTGAATGACCAGAAAATGTAGGTACTATATCCCAGCAAAAGCGGCATATTTTTAACTTATTACCTTTACCCGCTACAGGGCAGAAAGTGTCGTTTTTGCATTTTGAAGAAAAGGTATTGTTTAATAATTTTTTAAAATATCCCAAAAAATTTTCAAATGGAGAAAAAACCTTCAGGTTTTACCTAAAAAGATCTGTTGCACAGTAAAAAGTTCAATAAGTGGCTTGATATTTATTTTTAATACATTACATTATATTTTTAAACTTTAAAAATGTTCTACTGAAAAATCAGGTTTTTTGATTTATGACGTTCTTGAGTGGAGTGAGCGATATGTTAAAAATCAATCTCTAAGCTGGTTTAAGAATTGCCTATAGTTTTTGACAAAGCCTTCCTACCCAGTGACCCGTTATATTATATTATATTATACAGGTTTACTGAAATCACCTTATGTGATGTTACTAAACCGAATCTATGATTTGTTAATAATATAGAAAGCACTGGTTGCAACATAAAATACTAGTAGAATTTTATCTTATCACAATATTGTTATTATATCGGACTTATGCCAATCCGAGATAGCTTCGTAATGAGTTACCATTGTCTATCTAACGTAGACCCAGTATATAGGGGTAAACGTGACCACCAATAAAAAACTCATAAAACCACAAAATAAATAAAAAATAAGAGATTTCTAAGATTTTCTCTCTCTCTAACCCTTATCCGCACCCAATGGTGCATAGGGCACTGCATCTTGTATTGGCCCAGTGTTATCTTGATCGTTACTTACATGAAATAGTTTAGAGACTAGAAGGAATGTGTATTTGATTACGCATTTTTATCGATTGTTGCGCGGTATGATCGATAATCCTGAAATTATCCAGAGCATTGGTCTGTATGTTCCTGATAGTTACCTAAGACAGCGTCGGCAAAGATTGTTTCACATTCCTATACACAGGACCAACCTGCCGATGGTTATGCCTGTAGGAAGAACTACCGCTATGTTGAACAATATCACATTGGATATTGATCTGTTCCATGTGTCGGAAAGAGTTTTCCGAAGCGGGATTCTTCTACACCTTTAAGTCTTATTGCTTACTTTTATTATAATATATACGCCTTGAATATTGTTTGTTATGTATATATTATTTTTTTATTAAATAAATTGAATTGAATGAAGGCAAGGTGATCACTCCTGCGCTTCAGGCACCAGTCCTGGGTAATATTGAATAAATATTAGTTTGTAAAATCACAAATATTTATTATCACCCCCCTGGAAATCGAGCCCAGGACTTCCAGGACGATAGCTAAACACGCTAACCATTACACCACGGAGGCAGACTAAGATTTTACTTTTTATTATTATTTTACTGTTTCTTATTTACATCTCATCCTGAATAATTCTTATTCTTTTACTCCGTGTGACACTTTTTTTCTGATTTAAATTTTATACTATAATTAGCATCACTTTGTTATGAGTTCATTATCAATAATTGTGCATTATAATTTTAGTATTTTCTTGGGTTTTTTTTTTGATACTTTGTGGTACATTTTATAAACTTCATAAAATAAAACTCAAAATTTGTTTTTAAGCTCTTTTATTTTTGATGCTGCTTTCAAACCAGTTTCTACAAGTACCTTGTCATCTTCAGGGATGGATATATACTCATCCATTCCTGAAGATGACATGGTGCTTGTCGAAATTTCCATCCCGTAAAATAACATAAATATGACTTATTTCATTTATGCTTTTTAAATTAATCAATACATATGACACACATTTGTCTAAGAGATCGAATTTTAATTTGTCGTGGAGCATTAAATTTAAATCAGATTAAAAAATAAATTGTCTTTTCATGATTTTATTTTTTATTTATTAAGAAATTAAACAGAACATTAACATAAATACATTTTTTTTTAAACCCTTATCCGCACCCCAATGGTGCATAGGGCACTGCGTCATATAAACGCAGTGTTATCTTGATCGTTTACACACGAAGGAAAGGTGATCAGCCCTCCGCTTCAGGTACCAGTCCAGGGTAGTATAAAATAAATATTATAGTGAAAAAATCACTTATATTTATTTCACCCCGCTTGGGAATCGAACCCGGGACATCCAGAACGGTAGCCGAGCGTGCTGACACTACGGAGGCGGACATTGTAAATACATTTACAATAATGAATGACAAATAAAACGGGTAATTGTAATATTCCAATTACAAAATTTCACAGATGTTAAATGAGTTAAAAGTAAACAGCAATAAAAGAATATGGCAATAGTTAAGAAGATTAAAAGGCACACTTAATTTAGAGCTAAAGTAAAAAAAAAAGAAAAACGTGAACAGTTATAAGATGTACACGTTGAGAAGAGAAATAAAGTAAAAATAATTACGTAAAGTAAAAATAAAGTGCTGGGAACAAAGTGAATGGTGCACTGAAATCAGTTATAGCAAATAAAAACCTATCAGCGGAAGCTAAACTGGCAGTGCACAACGGAGTCCTGCTTCCAACTCTAATGTATGGAAGTGAAACATGGAGTTGGCAAAAGAAGGATGAAAGTAGACTGAATGCAGTCGAAATGCGATCTCTCAGAAGAATGTGCGACAAAACGATGTATGATAGATGTGCGAATAGTGAAATAAGGAAGGAATGCAAAGCTGAGATAAGCATTATCGATAAAATTAAGAAGGGTGTGTTGAGATGGTTTGGACATGTAGAACGAATGAGTGAGGAAAGAACGTTAAAACAAATTTATGAAGCGAATGAAGCAGAGGAAGACCGAGAAAAACATGGCACGATCAGGTATGCCAAATACTTTAAAGTGGTCAGGTTAGGAGTCGTAACAATCGGCGGGTATGTATGAGGAGATGCATGAACGTGGAAGAGGCGAAGAATGTTTGCAAGGACAGAGTGGTGTGGCGCTCTATTCTCTCTGCCAACCCCTGCGGGAAAGCGGCGTGATGGTTAGTAAGTTAGTTATAATTACTATAAGGGCAACAACAAAAAAACAGTAAACACATAAAACAGAAAACATGCGCAACAGATACGTAGCTATTCATATAAAGATACGTAGTTTCAAAATATTGATGTAATTAGCATCAATATATAAATATCTCCTATGTGAACAAACCCAGCGCTGTAAACGAAAATTTGGACACACTCAAAGTATTGTCTTATTTCCCATCTTATCAAGGATATGTAACATTTTTTATTATGATTTCAATATAATAACGACTTACCCCGCTTTACATAAAAACGACATAGAAAAATTTCTTTATTTTCATTATTCAATCTCAATTGTCGTAGTGAGCAATAAATTTGTAATTGTGTATTTATTTGGACTCAGTTTTGCGGTGTTCTAATCATTGTCCACAGATAGTGATGAGTTCTTCGTTCGCACCATTTTTCTGGATAATTCCATTGATTCTAGCTCTTATAACGTCCGCGTGCATACGGCGATGCGCTGGAAATGGTATTTATGTATTATTTTTCACATTATTCTTGACATCTCGACATCGACGAAGAAGAACATGGAAATCTGGGCATTTTTACGGGGCTTACGTCCGTCATAGGCTGGTTTGAATGATTACTTTACACAAGTGTACGTTAGTTATATATGTATATATGTGAGTGTGTGTTTGAGTGTGTGTGTGGGTGTGTGGTGTGTGTGGTGTGTGTGTGTGTGTGTGTGTGTGTGTGTGTGTGTGTAACTAACTAACTAACCTTCACACCGTTTCGCTGCAGGGGTAGGCAGAGAGAATAGAATACCACACCAATCTGTTTTTGCAAAACAATATTCACCAATCTTCGACATAAACTAAATTACGAACAGTTTTAATGCGAATGGTTAAATTGAATTGAATCAGGTAAGGGGTTGTGAGAGAAGAGGGGAGAGGATCAATGTCTTGGATTATTTAATGGGTATCTAGGATTCCAAGTATGTGTTGTGATTCGACCTTCCTTCCTCGAAGGATTAAATACGTATTTGTCTAAACATATCCTACATGTACGTCAGCGTCTGTCACACGTATAAATTATACGCACTCGTGTGTTATACAATCTTGTCCCTATGGCAACCCTTTAATATGAAAATATTTATCTTTTGTGGAAGTTGGTAATTCGATAGCGTATCTCTGACAAAGGGAAAAATATTATATCAAATAGTTTTGCCAGTTGGACCATAGTTTTGTCCACAGCATTTGTTCTTTTTCCTGGATCCATCTAAACATATCTTCTTTGTAGGCTTTCCTCGTCCTCAGGTTGTAGGTCCTTCTTTCATATACAACGTCACCTAGGCCAAGCCTTCGAATCATGTTATTTCTGTAGCATCCATGAATTTTTTGGTCTAGATGTCTTTCGTATATATATATATATATATATATATATATATATATATATATATATATATATATATATATATATATATATATATATATATATATATATATATATATATATATATATATATATATATATATATATATATATATATATATATATATATATATATATATATATATATATATATATATATATATATATATATATATATATATATATATATATATATATATATATATATATATATATATATATATATATATATATATATATATATATATATATATATATATATATATATATATATATATATATATATATATAAAGTGATTTTAAAACAATGTTACATTTTAAATATAAAATGGAAAATCAAAATGTAAGTGCTTCAAATATAAATTATGAAAATATTTGACTTTAGTCATGACTATCTTTACGTTGAAAGCATGTTATTGTACGTTCCGTGTTATTTATACAGTATGTCAAAAATCTTTTTTTGATTATATAAAAAGGTTTTATTCCAAAAAGGTTAATTAAATATTTTTATATGGTACTCTCTCAAATAACGTTTTTATATCAGTAATATCTGAGATCTCAAACGTATACATTCAGAACTCGATCGGCTGCGCTAGGAGCCAGACGTGTCTCCATCAACAATTTGATTTTAGAATATACATATAAGTATTGGAATTTTTTATTTTAAAAATATTTATTGAAGAATTATTTTCATAACTTTTTTAACTCATTTCCTTTCACTGTTCTTTTCAAAACCATATAATTATTTCAAAGAACACCGCAGTTGACATTTGACGATATTGTTTTTTCTAAACACTTTTTAACTGATTTTTTTTCGAAATAATTAAATGGTGTTGAAAAAAAGACTTATTGAAAGGCAATGAGTTATGAAAATCTTATTCAAAGTGTTTTTTCAATACATCGCTAACTCCTTTCAACAACGTAATATTACGTTGTTGAAAGGAGTTAGCGATGTATTGAAAAAACACTTTGAATAAGATTTTCATAACTCATTGCCTTTCAATAAGTCTTTTTTTCAACACCATTTAATTATTTCGAAAAAAAATCAGTTAAAAAGTGTTTAGATATATATCAAAAATCGTCAATTTTCAGTTGTGCATGTTTTTGGAATACCCAGAAAATGTACTATATCCCAGCAAAAGCTTCATATTTTTAACTTAATATTTACCCGCAGGGCAGAAAGTGTTGTTTTTGCATTTTACAGAAAAGATATTATTTAATTATTTTTAAAAAAAATATTATAAATAATATAAATATTTTTCAAATGGAGAAAGAAACCTTCAGGCTATACCTAAAAAGATCTGTAGTACAGTAAAAAGTACAAAAAAGGGCTTTCATATTTATTTTAAATGCATTTTATTATATTCTTCAACTTTAAAAACGATCTCCTGAAAAATCAGGTCTTTTGATATATGACGTTGTTGACAGGAGTGAGCGACATATTCTAAAAACATACATAGGTATTCTTAAAAAAATGGGCGTAACTCGATGATCGGAAGTTATTAGTAAATATTAAATAATTTTGAAAAAAAGTTCTTACATAAATACTTAAAAAACGTATTTCTTAGTCACATTTTTTTAAATGTTGAAAATACTAATTTTTCATCTGGAAACTAGTCGTGTTTACATAAATAATCTCAAAAATTTATGCGATTTAAAAATTGTTGTGAATAAATTATCTGGTCAAGTTATAAGCTTAAATAATAAAAATGAAAATGATATTTTCTAGCATTTCTCATGTGTGTGATTATAATCCAGAATTCGGACCTCACATACTTATAAAAGAGTTTCTCCTCAATAAAATGCTTCATTTCATCTCACCAATAGATGTCTCTAGTGAAGTTATAATGATTCAAGAACAATGTTTCATAATTGGTTCATATATATAAAACTTCCGGTTTTCGGTTTTCTTTGATGTGTTTCTGTGTTTTAAAATTGAAATGAAACATGCTCACCGCTTATATGAAAATTATACAAAGCGAAGTCATTTTTACAGCCGATCGGTCTCGCTACTGGGATTTTCCAGTGCACAGGATATGATCGTAATATTGTAATGATCACTTGGAATTATCGGAACGTGCTTCACACTATCAACTCCAGATTTGAATTGGGTAATAAAAAACAACTAAGAATCAACACGTATTTGAACGTGACTACTCCTGTAAATAAGACGTGTATTTTTTCATTTTCATTAAACATATTTAATACAATCACATTAGAAAATTTAATTAATTTAATTTAATTTAATTTAATTTAATTTAAATTTAATTTAATTTACATCTCACCAATAGATGTCTCTAGTGAAGTTCTAGTGATTCATGAACAAGGTTTCTAAATTGGTTCATATATATAGAACTTCCAAGAATTTGTGTAGTGTGGTTGTCAATAATGGGTAGAATTGGTGAATGTCACACGTGTGTAAAGTGATCACTTAAACCAGCTTATTGCGGTCGTCGGCCCCGTAAATGCCCAGACTTTTGTATTTTTTGAATATTGAAAGCATTAACTTTGTGGATCATATTGATATATTATTTCAAGAAATAAAAATACTCTGTGTTCTGATCCACTCACATTTTTATTAACCAACTAGTTTCGGCAACAACCTGTTGCCCTCTTCAGGGTTTCATTTATTACTATTTCAAGTATTTTTTCTATTTAAAGTATTTTTATTTCTTGAAATAATATATTTTGTATTTTTCTTCATATTTGATGAGGTGTCAAACAAAAAAAAATTATCTTACGCAAGTGTTTTATTTTTATACTAAAAAATAATCAATTTTTGTGTGATACTTTTGATCGCCTGTATTCATATTATATTTGTATATCGTTACAATACAACATGGAAGCATTGGTCATGTAGGTAACTCTCAGTTCGAGTTTTTTTCCATATTATTCCGCATCGAAGTATTCAGCGCCTGATATCAGCCATAGTCGAAAAATAGAAAAATACCAAAATTAAAGATTCACCTGTTTTAAAATTTAAATCAAATCTTTTTATATTCTGAGGTTTGACACCTGCCACTGATTGCATTCGAGTGTTGACATATTTATCGCAAAAAAATATTTCCACAAGATAACGCAAGACGGACGTTCATATAGCAAATGACATATCACGTTGTTTTGTTACTTGAGAGAAATTAAATGTGTGTTTGTTTAAAAAATAAATCGTTTTATTACCGTGACGGAATTGTGAATAATGTGTTATAAAATTAGTTGACGCTAAAAACAAAGAAAATATTATACAATACAATACAATACAAAGTTTTTACAATTAAAATGAGTTTCACGTCGTCAGTGATTATATTTAGTACGGCGTGTTTCATATTTTTTCTAGCTTTTTTATTTTTGTGTTGCAAATGCATTTATGGATTTATGGAATTCCTAGAAAGTGAGTATAAAAACACATCTTTATTTATGTATTTGGCGTTTAATTGATAGAACTTCATTTTAATTTACATATTAAATTACTAAATCAAATGCTAATTTTTTAGTCTTTTTTTAGTAGACTCGAAAGATTAGTGTTTGATTTTAACATTTAATATAAAAACATATCTTATATTATTTTTTGACATCTCATCAAAGAAGAAAAAGAATATGGAAGTCTAGGCATTTACGGGGCTGACGACCGTCATGGGCTGGTTTATGTGATCACTTTACACGTGTAACATTCACCAATTCTACCCATTATTGACAACCACACAACTCAAATTCTTGGAAGTTCTATATACATATATGAACCAATTTCGAAACACTGTTCTTGAATTACTAGAACTTCACTAGACACATCTATTGGTGAGATGTAAAGAAGCTTTTTATTAAGCAGAAACTCTTATATTAAAATGTTGTAAATAAATTATCTGGTCAAATTATAAGCTTAATAATAAAAATGAAAATGGTATTTTCTGGCGTTTCTCATGTGTGCGATTATAATCCAGGATTTGGACCTCACATATCATATCAACCACACAACTCAAGTTCTAGGAAGTTCTATATACATATATGAACTAATTTCGAAACACTGTTCTTGAATTACTAGAACTTCACTAGAGACATCTATTGGTGAGATGAAAATAAGGTTTTTTATCCAGCAGAAACTCTTTTATAAGTATGTGAGGTCTGAATCATGGATTATAATCACACACATGAGAAACGCCAGAACAAGTATTTGGACACAGTTTATTGGGTTTTGTAACTCCGTCGGATTTTGTTATAAAGTGATCATATCAAGAGTCAGAATAATCGGCGTGTATGTTAGAAAAAATGTATGAATGTGGAAGAGGCGAAGATTGTTTGCGAAGACAAATTGGTGAGGCGTTCTTTCTCTCTATCAGGATTTTTTTTATAAAGGAGTTGCATTTATTATTTACCAAGCTTATTACGATGATTAAGTGGATTTGACATCAAAAATAGAGCCGCCAATAATTTAGCAATGACACCAACATTAAAATAACTCCATCGTTTCTGTGACGTCATTCATTGCCAACTTACGAGAATAATGTATTTTCGAATTAAGGCGAATTTTCCAGAAGAAAATATTAATTATATCGCCTGTTATAAATACAAAACGAGTCTAATACAATCTTTATAGGTTGAAAATGTTAAATTAGATATTCCTCCCGTCTTACAATGCTCCGTTAATTAATAAACATTTTTACCACCAAAAAAACCTGAGGTCACATGACACAATTGCGTTTCGGGCTAAATTTGTTTAATTTTATAATGTCGGTAATAAATCTAGAGATAAAAATATTATAGCATATGATAGTCTCGTGATTAAAAAATTGTGATTTTGAATT
>NW_028280962.1:85000-165000 GCF_059751285.1 Brachycentrus maculatus | reverse complement strand
TAAAGAAGCTTTTTATTAAGCAGAAACTCTTATATTAGTATGTGAGGTCCGATTCCTGGATTATAATCACACACGTGAGAAACGCCAGAAAATACCTTTCATTTTTATTATTTATTTATAATGTTGTAAATAAATTGACAACATTTTTAGTGTGTCCAAATACTTGTTCACCAATCTGGATTATCTCCCCAATTATAGGAGTTATTTTTCATATTAATATAAGAGTTTCTGTTCAATAAAAAGCTTCTTTTCATCTCACCAATAGATGTTTCTAGTGAAGTTTTAGTGATTCAAGAACACGGTTTCTAAATTGGTTCATATATATAAAGAACTTCCAAGAATTTGAGTAATGTGGTTATCAATAACGGGTAGATTGGCGAATTGGTGATTGGTCTGAAGTGATCACTTAAACTAGCCTATGACAGTCGTCAGCCCCGTTAATGCCCAGATTTCCATATTTCTTCTTCATCTTTGATGAGATGTCAAAAAATAATACGAAATATATATTGGTTTTGTCAGGTATATCTGACATAGCTGTCTAGGCTGAATGACAGTAAAATATAACGTTCATATAATAACTGGAGAACAACGTTTCAAATAAAAAAAAAACCTTTGAAAATAGTAAATATAGTGTTTTTACACGACTTGGCACGAAAAAAGACACGATCAGATCAATCAGAACCTAAAATCTGGCGGTGTCAAAAGTCTGCGTAATCGGAGGGCATGTATGACTAGATGTATAGATGTGAAGGAAGCGAGGAGTGTGTCAGGACAGAAGAGTGTGGCGTTCCATCCTCTCTGCCTACCCCTGGTAGTAGTAGTAGTGTTTTTAAATAAACCACGCCTCTTTTTGTCGTAGGTCGGGATGGCAGGTGGGAAGTAGTAGGTAAAATTCATCATAATAAAATACAATCGTCTTAATAAAATAAAATGCAATTGCAAGAATTTCAAGAATCGCAGTATTTAAAGACATAAACCAATTCTGTAGGGGGTGGTGCCTAATTAATTATTTTTTTTCTTAAGTTAGCTTTTATTACAGCTTATACCACATAAACTATTATTTACACTTAATTTACATCATCTATATATATATATTTACTTCTTTATTATAAAATTCTTTCAGACTCTTTTCATTCTTCATACATTCAGGCATCTCATCATACATTTTCAAACCCTTAAACATTAAACAATTTTGCGACTCTGTTTTTTTTTCATAAATGGCAGTCTTATTTTATCCTTATTTCTAGTAATATGTTCATGACAATTTTTGTTTAAAAGTATTTTATCCTCAAAATATTTTGGTAATTTATCGTTAAGAAAACTAGTCCGTCTTTGGTCGGGAAGATATTGCTTTTTAGCAATAAGCCCGCCAATGTACTTTTTATTTTCTGTACATGAAGTTAAAAAAAAAAAAAAAATTATGCATAAAGATCAGCAGATTATGTATAATACATATTGCCAGGACTGTATACATAAATATATATATATATATATATACATATATATATATATATATATATATATATATATATATATATATATATATATATATATATATATATATATATATATATATATATATATATATATATATATATATATATATATATATATATATATATATATATATATATATATATATATATATATATATATATATATATATATATATATATATATATATATATATATATATATATATATATATATATACATATATATATAAATATATATATATATATATATATATATATTATATATATATATATATATATATATATATATATATATATATATATATATATATATATATATATATATATATATATATAAATATATATATATATATATATATATATATATATATATATATATATATATATATATATATATATATATATATTTATATATATATATATATACATTTATACAGGTGGGGCATAACAGAAAATGCTATGTTGAAGGACTATTAAAGAAAGCATTTTATTTTATTTGGTACATACATTATGCCGTTTTACGCATCAAGTCAAATTGTTCATTCCAACTCCAACATTTGAATCTTTTAGTTCTTTCATGTAATTATCCATGTAAAGGTTAAACAGCCACGGTGACATTACACATCCCTGTTTAACACAATGAATATCAGGTATCACCCAAAATTGGGTGCTTTGCCAATAAATTTTTAACACAATGAATATGTTTAAAATGAAAAAGGTTTCAATCCCCCGGTCAGATTTGGCTAGGTTAAAACTTATAACTTTTCTAGAAAAAGACTCACGAGTATATGGTAAATCTTACTGTATTTTGAATTTTGAAACGAATTTCAACGATCTCAATAAAATATGCAAGAACGAGTTCTATCCTTCACGTGAAAGAGCATGCGTCATAAGAGTAGAGAGATAAAATATGTGTCTTTGGAAATGATTGATCGAATGATAGCAACTGGAAAAAACAATGATAACGCATTGTTTTTTTATAATCAGTAATTTACGTGCCAAACATAATTTTCTTTTCAAATGCAGAATATGGCACCGTTGCGTAGAGTTAATCTCAGGCAAAAACAAATTATAAAAGTCGGTTTTCGGTAGTTTAAGTGATTTTTTAAATAACTAGTTCAAAATGCTTTCTGAGCCATTATTCTTCTTTTTTTCTTTATTGTTAATTTTTTTTCTTACATTGATAGCCTTAGTGAATTATCTGTCAGAGAAAATTATAAAAAGTGAGTACCTACCTTTTGATTTCTTATTGTTTTAATTTTGTCACTCCACGCTGAAGGTTGACAATCATCGTGGTAATTTTCACTTTGTCTGGAGTCGCTGTAAACGGGGATACTATGATAATTTAAACTTTGACTTTACTTATGTCAGGAGTTGACTTTGGCATTTTGTTACCGGTCGTCCATAAATACTGTCAGGAAATTAATGATACCAAAAATAAAATTAACGCACAATATATGGCTCACTCCTTTCAAGAACGTCATATATCAAAAATAGACAATTTTCAATTGTGCATGAATGCCAAGAAAATGTACTATATCCCAGCAAAAGACGCATTTTTTAACTTAATACTTACCCGCTACATGGCAGAAAGTGTTGTTTTTGCATTTTGAAGAAAATGTATTCTTCAATTATTTTTTTAAAATTTATTACATATTTTTCAAATGAAGAAAAAACCTTCAGGTTTTACCAAAAATTATCTGTTTACTTAGTAAATGTAACCATTTATGTATTAATTTTAAATCAAACACAGATTTTTTGAGTCTACTAAGTAGACTCAAAAAATCTGTATTTTATTTAAAATTAATACATAAATTTAAATGGAGTTCAACAAATTAAACGCCAAATCAATAAATAAATGTAACCATTTCGAAATAGTGGTAAAACATTAATTAAAAATGGTTTATTTTTAAATATGTGTGTAAAGTTTTTCGTGAATTTAGGTTTTGAAAATAAATCTAATACACGGCATTAGAAATATAATGACATTCTACATTTGAAGAATTGTATAGCAGCATAACTAACTAACTAACCGTCACGCCACCTCTCCGCATGGGTAGGCAGAGAGAACAGAACGCCACACTACTCTGTCTTTGCAAACATTCTTCGCCTCTTCCACGTTAATGCATCTCCTCATACATACCCGTCGACTATTTCGACTACTGACCTGACCACTTTAAATTATTTGACATTCCTGATAATGCCAAGTTTTTCTCAGTATTCCTCTGTCCCTTTTTCCAACTACATTTGCCTCGTAAATTTGTTTTACCGTCCTTTCCTCGCTCATTCTTTCCACGTATACAAACCATCTCAACACACCTTTATTAATATAATCGATATTGAATATGTCAGCCTTGCATTCGCATAGCATATATTTTGTTTTTAATTTGAGAAAGACATCTAGCGACAATTACTTTAATCAAAATTGCTATATGACTTTTTATTATCATAACCGATTATATATTTTTTTATCGATCATGATTCATTTAAATTTCGTTTCAATTTTTATTCATAGATGTCTCATTTATCTGAAATGATTAACATGGCGTAGACATGGGCAGTCGAATTCAAATAACCCATTTTTAATTTAAGTTTTACTTGGTAAATACCACTATCTCTAAAAATCTACTGTGACACGTGTTTCGATGCATTCTGCATCTTTTTCAAACACCGTACGTGAATTTCAAATGAGGCGTTTGAAAATTATGCGGAATGGTATTTACTAAGTAAAATTTATATTGAAAATGGATAGATATTACTACAAAGTGGATGCCGAATCAATTAAAAAAATAATCAAATATAAAGGTGGAAACTTCTTCTTTAAACCCTTATCCGCACCCCAATGGTGCATAGGGCACTGCATCATGTAAACGCAATGTTATCTTGATCGTTAACACATGAAGGAAAGGTGATCAGGCGTCCGCTTCAGGTACCAGTCCAAGGTAACATTAAATAAATATTAGGGTAAAACAACTCACTTATATTTATTAGACCCCCCCCCCCTGGGAATCGAGCCCGGGACCTCCAGAACGGTAGCCGAGCGTGCTGACCATTACACTACGGAGGCGGACGGTAGTGACACTAGCTGAAAAACCAATGAGGTGTAAAGATTACAAAAGTAATATATTTAATCCGCTTATATATATAAAAGCATAACCTTAATTTGCTATATTATTATATAACGTAAGAATATTTAGCAGTGGCGAATACTCGATTATTTTTTTTATTCATATTTATATCATAGTTTTATTTTTTACGAAACAAATTGAAAGGATTCGTTTTATTTTAAAGGTGTCTCAACGTGATATGAAATATGTATCGTTATTCTCTTTTTTCTGAAAGAAGATGAAAGTTTGAGCAACCTAGGGCTTACGACCTGGCATTTGCCCAGCTAAAGAGATCACTTTATACACTTATAACGTTCACCATTCTGCCCATTATTGAACATCCAGAATGCATCAATTCTCGAAACCTGTATATATGCAATAGTCTTAGATTTTTCCACATACCGGTAATGTTTTTGTTATAGTCAAGTGTGGCTGATTGTTGCACCATCAGTTGAGGAATTGGTGAAATATTTATTAAACTTATTACGTCAATCATAGGATTTTTCATTTATTGATTTAGAGCTTAATTTGTAGAACTCCATATTGTATATTTTAAATTTTAAAATCGAATAAATATTTTTTTTAAACGTATTAGATAAAAATCGTGACAATTTTTTCCCTTAGCTTTACTTAGAGCATTTTCAAACTAATATAGTTCGATAATATCTTTAGTCCGCCTCCGTAGTGTAATGGTCAGCACGCTCGGCTACCGTTCTGGAGGTCCCGGGTTCGATTCCCAGGGGGGGGGGGTAAAATAAATATAAGTGATTTTTTCACTCTAATATTTCTGGACTGGTACCTGAAGCGGAGGGCTGATCACCTTTCCTTCAAATGTAAACGATCAAGATAAAACTGCGTTTATATTAAGCAGTGCCCTATGCACCATTGGCGTGCGTATAAGGGTTTTAAAAAATATATCTTTACAAGGTAAAATAATTGCCACGAATTTTATTTTTAGATATTTTTAAAATAAAATATGCGAATTAGTAGAACCTTAAAATCGATGTTTGATTTTAATATTTCAAATATAGGATTTTGTTGCTTTACAGGGCAAAAAAATACAAGGCTCGCCACTGCTACGCGACGCTACTTATTAATAATCCTAAATTCAATTCACATTGTAAAGTACTATCTCTAGGAATAATTCCGCGAGCATTGTACGAGATTAAATCCCGAGATAAACCTGATATGTAGTATCAGCATTTTAAAATTATACATTAGTGCGTCTTATTGGAAAATTCAAGTGACAGTGTTTGTCGCGATGGGTTTTCATTGTGAATTTTCTCCGACCCTCAGTTCGTTTGCCACCTAAAAAGCTTCGCTAAACTTTCGATTCGATATCCTTGTCTTGTGTCGTTATTGTCCCCATGATCAGTGAAATGGAACCAGTTGCGTTATACTTTATTATCGGCGCGGGAGTATTCTTCATTTTCATTGGCCTCATGTATATATGCAATGGATGCAAAATAACTTCACCGTATAACCGTAAGTTGAAACAAAATAACATTTAGTTTGGACCAAATGATAACCAGGCGTTCCTCAGGGCCCTTTTTTGTACCATCATCATAACTGGACATGATATAATTTATAAAAGCTTTTCTCAAACCAACATAGATGACTGTTGTGAACTCATATGTACAGTTTCACGAGACTGATCAATAAATATATCTAGGACTTCCGAAAATTTGAGTAGCGTGGTTGTCAATCATGGGTAGAATTGATGAATGTTGCACGAGTGTAAAATGACTACTTAACCAGCCTATGAAAATACTCAGACTTCTTTATTCTTCTTCGTCTATGTTGAGATGTCAAAAATGTAAAAAATACTCTTAGGTGCAGAGAATGTAGACTTGTTAACAAGTATTAACTTGTTGTAAATAAATTATCTGGTCAAATTATAAGCTAAAATAATAAAATGAATACGGATATTTTCTAGCGTTTCTCGTGTGTGTGATTATAATCCAGAATTCGGATCTCACATACAAATCAAAGAGTTTCTGCTCAATATAAAAGCTTCTTTCATCTCAACATATATGTCTCTAGAGAAATTCTAGCGATTCAAGCACTATGTTTCGAAAGTGAACAACATGCATAATTTGAGTTGTGTGGTTGTCAATCATGGGTAGAATTGGTAAATGTTACACGTGTGTACAGTAATCACTTTAACTAGCCTATGACGGTCGTGAGCCCCGTAAATGCCCAGACTTCCATATTCTTCTTCATCTATTCTAAGATGTATTTTTTATAACTCATTAGAGAAGAAAACCTATATTTGTGAGAAAGTATTTGGACACACGAAATGTTCTGAATCTTATCTTTGATTATTATGCAATTCAGTTGTACAACCAACCATTATGCTTCCATTATCCATAAAGTCGTTAAAATATAAACTTAATACAAGAGCTATTCGTAAATGGATAATGAAGTGGGTAGATAAAAAATTATATAATATAATTTAATCTTCAAATTCGTTAAAAAATGACATAATTAAGCGAAATAATTGTCACAACATTATTTTTTATGTGTTTTTTAACAATAAAATACAACTTAGTAGACTTAAAAAATCTGTGTTCGATTTGACCATTAATTAAAACATAACATAAAAAATAGATCTTTCGGCCATATCGTATCTGATTTCATAAACAATTTTCTTTCATAATAATTTTATACCTAGGCTTCCATATTCTTCATTATCTATGTTGAGATGTCAAAAAAATGTAAAGATGAAATAATTCGTAATTTATTTGAACTTTGAGTTTTGTACTGATGTTTCTTGGTGGAACTGCATTTTATGGGATAAAATAACAATTACATATGTATATAGTTAATCCACATAAATTTTATTTGACTAGCGACCGGGTTTTTCGTCGTAACCGACATTTCAAGTCTGATGATATCGGATACTGACGAAACCCAGTCGCTGGTCAAATAAAATTTATATGGAAAAACAATATAGTTGTCATTCGGAGTTGACGTTTTCGCTACGCAATGCACAATAAAAACAACATTTAAGAGTTTTTTAAATCATATTTTCATATGGTGTACGGAGTTCGTGGAAATTTTGGTAAGGGTAGGGTAATCAACTATGAGTATTTAAATGTTTTAGAATTTAGTACATAAACCCTGATGATGACAAGGTTCTTGTCGAAACCGGTTGGATAAAGTGTACCAATAAAAAGTGGTTAAAACAAAGTTGTTTTATTTTAAGTTTATTCAATTCAATTTCAATTTCAATTTTTTTAATTTTAATTTATTCAACAACAAAAAAAATATATACATAACAAACAATATTCAAGGCGTATGTATTAAAAGTAAGCAAGAAGACTTAAAGGTGTAGAAGAATCCCGCTTCGGAAAACTCCTTCGGACACATGGAACAGATCAATATCCAATGTGATATTGTTCAACATAGCGGTAGCTCTTCCTACAGGCATAATCATCGGCAGGTTGGTCCTGTGTATAGGAATGTGAAACAATCTATGTCGACGCTGTCTTAGGTAACTATCGGGAACATACAGACCAATGTTCCGGATAATTTCAGGATTACCGATCATACCGCGCAACAATCGATAAAAATGCGTAATCAAATACATATTCCTTCTAGTCTCTAAACTATTGTAGCCAAGCATACCCTGGAGAAACTGAGTCGGGTAGAGCCAAGGATAATAGCCGTACTCTCTCATGTAGAGATACCTCAAAAACTTCTTTTGGACTTTCTCTACCATAAGAGAGTACTTAAGCTCGTGTGGCCCCCAAATCATCGAGCCACTCTCGAGTCTACTTCTCACCAAGGAGTTATAAAGAGTTCTCAGCACGCGGGTATTTTCGAAAACCCTGGCAGTACGCAGAACAAATCCTAGCATTTTCAATGCGTTACCACTGACTGCCTCTATGTGATCGTGAAATGTCAGGGTGCTCACAAATCTAACGCCCAGATCCCTAACATTCGATGCTCGCATCAGATTTATAAAGTGTGCCACAAAGTATCTGCGAAAAACATTCAAGAAACTATATAGTTGTTAATTTATTCTTTTTATTTGGGCTTTTTTGCTATTATGTAGCTATTTATAAAATGCATAAGTACATTTATTAACTGAACGGAAAATATCCAACATTGTCTCATAACGAGATAATAATAACGATGATAGGAATTTTGCTAATCATTTTGGTCGGCTCCACTAAAAAGGCTCTACTAAATATTGCAATCGAAATATATTGTTTAATAATGTGAATGTTATCAGATTTTCTCTATATTTTCGCATTCAAACCAAATTTGTTTTTCGTACAGATATTTTATTATTATTTTTTGTATTCTGATAATCTTTGTCTCATTATTTTTTTATCAATGTCTGTTATTTCCAACAAAAAAAACATTTTTACTTAGAATATCATAACAAAGAAGTGTCATAAACAGATTTAATTAATATTTACGAATTTTTTTTAATAAATCTATAATTTCCCAGTATTTTTGTTTGTGTAGATCTAGATTAAGTCGCTACTAAATTGTCTTTAAATCCAGGAAACGTTTTACTTAATTGATTTTTTCTTAAAACGTCGTTTTTTGTATTGTCAAAATAAGTTTTTCATAGAAATAATTATATGGTTTTAAAAAGAAAAGAGTTATTGGAAGGGAAGTAATTTTAAAAAATCCATGTATTTTATAAAAAAAATATCCAATGTACATTCTTTAAAAAAAATCGGGCGTGAGCAGATAAGAGACATGTTTTGTTTAAGGGGAGATTCGCAAGCACAGAATTCATGTTCACGTATGACTTTTTCTAAAGATTTTTTTTAATTACATGTTTTTGTAACTCCTTACCTTTCAATAACGTTTTTGTTTTCAAAACCATATAATTATTTCGAAGAAAAACTTATTTTTTTAATATGAAAACCGTGTTTTCAGAAAAAAATCAAATACCGAAAATTTTACCTGGATAAAGAGAAAATTAAGTTGCGACTCATCGAATACTGGGCCAATCCTTCACAGCTAATTATTTTAAGATTTTTTTGTAATCTATAATAAATTTAGTTTTTACCGGGACGTGAAGTAAACCGGCCGGGACACCGGGATTTTGCCTAAAAACCGTGATTGTCCCGGTCAAATCGGGACGTCTGGGAAGCCTACACATATAATATGTCAAAAAAACGTACCGTCAACGTAGCAGTGAAATGAAAGGGGATCATAATTTCATTGGCGCGACACAACTGATAACAAAATTTTGGTATTTATCTACCACCGAATGAATTACAAAGGATTAACCTTATCGTTATCATGTCCTCTCGCGTGACACGTGAAATAATGACACGAAAGCTAATATTCAAATAACGGAAATTTTACCTGATACTACTACGAGGTCCTTGACCTCTTTTCGCAAAAACATATTGGAAAAATTAGGTAAACAATATAGATTTTCTCTTGCGCAGAAATTACATTTTCTGGGCTTTTTATCGAGATTTTTTTTAGCGCGCTAAGAAAGTCAAAAACGCAGACTCTTAGGAGCATATCTGGCAAGAGTCTAAGAGATAGAATGCGACTGTACTAGGATCGAGGGAATTCACAGAATAGAGTAAGACAGGGAGGATGAGCAAGAAAGAGAACCAAAAAATACAACCTGAAATAGCAATTAAATTTAATTTTAATTTATCAACCTCTTTCGTCATTCCATGAAAACACGCGCTAAGAGTATCAGAGACGAACAAACTCTAAGGAGCATATCTGGCAAGAGTCTACGTGATAAAACAAGGAACACCAGGATAAGAGAAATGTGCGAGATCGAAGATGTCGTTAGGTGGGGAATGCAACGAAAGAAGACAATGGGATGCACATGTGACTCTCCCACATTGCACTGCACAAGCAACCCCAAGGTATACTCCGACGACTCCCGAGCAGACCATTAAAAAATGGATTGACAGCTGGATATCGCCTGCACCAAGAAGAAGAAGAAGTAGTTTTTTTTACCGTTTGGAAAGTTAAATGTATGCAATGGTCTTGGAATTTTTTTTACATTCGGGTAGTTATTTTATAGATTTGGAAGTATGGGTTTTGTAGCATGGTTGAGCGTTTCGAGGCTATCTTTACCCTTTCCGGCAATTCGATTGTAAGACAGCTGGAATTTTTAACCATACAGCAATAAATTTTATCATTCTAATAATATTAATACCTTGTCATTTTCTCTAGCTCTATCCCTTTCGGTAATTTATCATTGTTTATTTTTGATTGCTATCTCATTAATAAGTTCTTGTGTCATTTTTCCAGGTCGCAAGAGGCCACAGGCAAATCCCACAGTATTCATAGTCAGTTCCCGCAGGGAGGGAAGAAGAACGACCGCACGAGCTAGTACTGCGAGAGGCGGCGGAGGGGGAGGGGGTGGTCTGACAGTTGAAGAAGCAGCCATCCCCCCACACACTCCACCCCCAGCCTACTCGGTCGTGTGGCCGGATGGTTCGAGAGAGCAAGGAGAACCAGGTAAAAGAAAAATTAAGGAATTTGTGATCTCGTTTTATTTTCCTAACGGAATCCCTAAAGGTAGCATTATTGGCCCCCTTCGTTTGGCATAAAAAACCCGTTCCCAAAATCATCATCATAGTTTAGTCTAATGAAAAAATTTTAAAGTGAAATCAAACATCTCATTTTTTAAACAATTTTTGGTATGTATTGTCCCACAGACGTTGTCGATCACTATGGTTAAAAGCTCTCTGCTCTTCCTGTTTAAAAAAGATTTCTTGGATCCTACTCTAGTTACTTATATTCCAAAGCCAAGCAAGTTCGAACAGTTGCCATCCACCAATAGATACCATATCTTACATCAGCTTAAGAACTTATTACATCTCACCAAGTAACATGCGGCCAAGATCTAGCATGTTTTGGAATTCGACTATGATCTCTACTGGAACCAGCAGTTCAGAGAGCTGTTACATCACTGCTGTCCATTAAATTCTTGGATATCATTCTAGTCATGTTCATTCAGAAGCTAAGCAAGTTAGGATAGTTGCATTCTGGAATCAATACCACATCTTGCATCAGCTAAAGAGCTCATTACATCTCACCACCTTTCACCTTGGATATCAATTTAGGCATAATATATTTTTTTAAATCACTTTTGATATACAGACACTGTAATTCCTTCTTGTTCAGCCCATCCCCTTAGTCATAAACTGGCTAGCTTCAACTCCCTAAAGGTAGTATTTAAAGAAAAATATATATAAATTATCCAAATCTGTTATTATTATTATTTACCAAATGGCCAAGATCTACCATGCTTTGAAATTTGACAATGATGTGTTCAGAGATCTGTTGCATCACTGCTGTTCATTAAATACAAAGTTATCTGACCAATATCCATTTTATGACTATTTTTTGTAGATGCAAAAATAGATCTGACCTTAGACCAAAGACGTTTGCTGTCCATGTGGTTTTAAATTATTTTTTTACAATAATTGACGCTTTTTCATAAACCTTTTCTTTCTTTTCCAGAATCATTTGCTCCTCCTTCATACAGCGAAGCCATCAAATTGGGATCGTCTTCACACATCTGACGCAGCTTCCTAGCTACATACTTTAAAACTAAGGACTAATTTTAAGCATGTGATTTATACAACTCTGCGAGATTATCATATACTATAATATATTAAAACATTGTACATATTTACCAAAAACATGAAATGTAATTTTATTTTATTTATTTTTTCGGCATTAACTTTGTGGTAAGACATGTTACAATGATTAAAGAAAACACTTCGTTTTTTACCACTTCAGTTTTATTATAGACTACATGTTTCAGAAGTTAAACTTCCATCATTCAGGTCTGTATAATAACTACAGATAATTAATAATAATAATTAATATAATAACTACTAATAATTGTTTTACAGACCTGAATGATGGAAGTTTAACTTCTGAAACATGTAGTCTATAATAAAACTCAAGTGGTAAAAAACGAAGTGTTTTCTTTAATCATTGTAAATGTAATTTTATATATAATTTTTATTGCCTGCTTAATTTATTGTACCTGCAACGTATTTTATTATAATTTTGTAACCTTAAAGTGTTTAATATATTTTTTCTTAACATAGAAAGGTAACATGACAATAATTTTTTGGAAAAAACAATGAATTTTTATTATAATAATTTGAATGCAAATCAGAAAATTATATTTTATCAATATTTGAAAACAGAAATTAATAATTTTCTATTTTATAACTTAAAAAATAACTCTGTCAAATATAACTTCGTTATAATATGGACCAGTATCAAAGCAAATAGCTTTTATCTCAAGCTTTATAAATACTATTAGCAGTACATTTTTGACATCTCAACAAAGATGAAGAAGAATATGGAACTGGGTATATACAGGGCTTATGAACTATCATAAGCTGGTAAAGTGATCACTTTACACACGTGGAATATTCACCATTGTACCGCTGATTGACAACCACTTTACCAATTTTTTTGGAACTCCTATATATATCATTAATCTCATGACTTTACACGTGTGGCTTCCCTGAAACCATCTAGATTGGATTGAGAAAGCATTTATACAAAAATAACTTTGATTTTCAATCACAATTCTCATTGATTCATACATATGAGATTGATCACATACTTATGTATGACTTCCAAAAATTTTAGTTGTGTGATTATTAATCATAAAAATATGAATAGGGTACAATGCTCCCTTCAAGTGATCACTTAACCAGGCTATGACAAGTCGTAAGCTCTGTAAATACCCAGACTTCTATATTCTTCTTCATATATATTGAGACGTCAACTCCTAAGTGAAGAAAACGCAGATTTGTGAACAAGTATTTGGACACACTCAAAATGTTTTAAACTATTAGTAGTCTTAGTTTTAACTCATTTATATGGCAGTCACCCAGTGGAAGGATTTTTCTACCAGCGTCAAGTCTTATTTTTACTTACAAATAGAAGAAATAAAAAAAATATATATGAAGAAGTCTGTTTGCTTTGAAATTCCTTTGTTCGATATTATAATGTAGCTATGATAAGATATAAAGTGAGTTTGAACTAAGCTGTATTGTAAGATCGCTCACTCCTTTCAACAACGTTATTTAATAACAAAAATCGTTAATTTTAAGTTGTGCGTGTTTTCAGAATGAACAGAACATGTACTTTATCCCAGCAAAAGAGCCATATTTTTAACTTAATATTTACCCGCTACAGGGCAGAAAGTTTTGTTTTTGCATGTTGAGGAAAAGGTATTGTTTAATTATTTTTCAGGAGATCGTTTTTAAAGTTTAGAAATGTAATAAAATATATTAAAAATAAATATCAAGCCATTTATTGAACTTTTTACCGTGCAAAAGATCTTTTTAGGTTAAATCTGAAAGTTTTTTCTCCATTTGAAAAATATTTAGTTTATTAAAAGAAATAATTAAACAATATATTTTCTTCAAAATGCAAAAACAACACTTTCCGGCCTGTAGCGGGTAAATATTAAGTTAAAAATATGCCGCTTTTGCTGAGATATAGTACATTTTCTGGGCATTGCAAAAACATGCATAACTGAAAATTGACGATTTTTTATATTTATGACGTTGTTGAAAGGAGTGAGCGATATGTACAAATACAATTTTCGTTCTGTACCTTTTGATTTATATTGTAATTTTTTGACAAGTTCTAGAAGGATCAAAGTTGTAAAGGATAAAAACGGTTACATTACAAAAGGTTTAAACATTATTTGTTACTAATTTCGCGTTCAGTATAATGTAAATCTGCGAAAATTTAAACTTATTGCAAATTTTTTGTACTTTATTGTTATTTTTCAAGTGAAGGGTTGAAATTTCTTTCCTGTGATTTTCCTAAGAGTTTTTAGTGGAAGTTTTTATTGGACAACTTTATTATTTATAAATTTTAACTTGAGAATGAGACTTTCTAGATAATCATACATACATACATTTATTAAATGACTTTAGCCTAGATTTAAGGATTTATTTTTAAACTGAAAGTTACCTCTCTACTTTAAGAATGCCATTTTAAAAAAAATGTTTTTTTTTTCACTCCTAAAATCATCGACAAAGATTAATAATTTGTAATATTTATGCAAATGCATTTATGGATTCATGGGAATCTTAGAAAGTGAGTATAAACACATACATGAGAAACGCCATGTATGTGATTATAATCCAAGATTCAGACCTCACATACTA
Organism: Brachycentrus maculatus; assembly: GCF_059751285.1. Classification (NCBI taxonomy): domain Eukaryota; kingdom Metazoa; phylum Arthropoda; class Insecta; order Trichoptera; family Brachycentridae; genus Brachycentrus; species Brachycentrus maculatus. The sequence goes on along the minus strand of NW_028280962.1, from coordinate 150,231 downwards.
ATAAATGAGGTTCTGCTCAATAAAAAGCTTCTTTTCATCTGTTTTTAGTGAAGTTTTAGTGATTCAAGAACAATGTTTCAAAATTGGTTGTTATATATAGAACTTCCAAGAATTTGAGTAGTGTGGTTGTCAATAATGGGTAGAATTGGCGAATGTTACACGTATATAAAGTGATCACTTAAACCTGACGGTCGTCAGCCCCGTAAATGCCCAGACTTTCATATTCTTCTTCATCTTTGATGAGATGTCAAAAAATAAAAATTTTCTTATTCTTAGTCATTCGCTCCACATGTCCATACCACCTCAAAGAACTCTTCCTAAACTTTTCAATTATCCCTTGTTCAGCCTTACATTCCTTATATTTGTACTTATATTTAATGTACATTTTTTATTGTTTCTTCTTTATATGCGTCGATATGACGCAGGTACTTGTATTATTTCTCCAATCAATTAGTATTTCAAGAGGCGAGTATTTATTTTATCTTATCTACGAATACAGGAAATTACATTTATATAAACACATTGTTATATAAGTACATATAAATAAATGTGTTTCAGACCCATTTCGAATAATTTATTCGCTTTCATTTCTTTCATTTCTGAAAGTAGACTATGAAAAATATCTGAATATCATTTTTGAAAATAGAACCAATCATTTCTGAAAATAGTCTGAAAAAAATCTGAATATCATTTTTGAAAATAGAACCAATCATTTCTGAAAATAGTCTGAAAAATATCTGAATATCATTTTTGAAAATAGAACCAATCATTTCTGAAAATAGTCTGAAAAATATCTGAATATCATTTTTGAAAATAGAACCAATCATTTCTGAAAATAGTCTGAAAAATATCTGAATATCATTTTTGAAAATAGAACCAATCATTTCTGAAAATAGTCTGAAAAATATCTGAATATCATTTTTGAAAATAGAACCAATCATTTCTGAAAATAGTCTGAAAATTTTCTGAATATCATTTTTCAAAAAGAGCAAATTTTATTTCCAGTTTTATAAAAACGTACGAAAATTAAGTATTGAGAAAATGTCACATAAATATTGTCGTCTGAATTTTTTTTTATTATGACGTATAAACTTGCAACATTTTGAGTGTGTCCAAGTACTTGTTGAAAAATCTGGATTATCTTCAATTATAGGAGTTATTTTTCATATTATTTTTTGACATCTCATCAAAGATGAACAAGAATATGGATGTCTGGGCATTTACGGGGCTTACGACCGGCGTAGGGTGGATTAAGTGATCACTTTACACAAGTGTAACATTCACCAATTTTACCCATGATTGACAACCACACTACTCAAATTCTTGGACGTTTAATATGTATGATCCAATTTCGAAACAAAGCGCTTGAATCACTAGAATTTCACTAGAGACATTTATTGGTGATATGAAAGAAGCTTTGTATTGTGCAGATTGTGATAAAGTCTTTGGACACACTCAAAATATTGTAAATATTTATTTTTACCCTTCTCCCCTGGGAATCGAACCCGGGACCTCCAGCACGGTAGCTAAAGACGCTAAACATTACACCACGGAGGAGGTCTGTTTATGTAATGTATATTATTGTAGTAAACAACTCAATTTCATAAGGTCGAAAGCGACACAGCGAAGGTCGAAAAATAAGTCAAAATAATAATTGAAATGTACCGAGAAATCACGGTTCGTCTCCCTTCAGTGGCGTCCTTATTGGCTGGCAACGTGCTGAACCGAACGTCATTAAAGAAAATTATTATTTGCTTTGTTAAAAATTCACATTTTTAATTTTGAGCGTGTCGCTATCAACTAGACTCTTTTTTAAGTATCCATGAAAATGCAGGCAAAATAACGAAAATTTTGACAAACTCGATTTCAAGGGGATATTCGTAAGCACAGAATTCATTCCTACGGAGACCAACGAAAGGGTCACATGTATGTTCACGCCCGATTTTTTATATAATGTATATTGGAAATATTTTTTGTTTTTTTTTAGATTTCTTTAACTCCTTACCTTTCAATAACTCTCTTCTTTTCAAAACCTCATATATATTTCGAAGAAAAACTTTTTAAATTTAGTTTATTTGTTTTCATTTAGTAATATTTTGGAAAAGTGGATAAGGATATTGAGAGAAGAGTGAATGCAGGGAATAGAATAAATGGTGCTTTTAACAGAGTGATTGGGAATAAGAATATGTCCATGGAAGCCAAGCTAGCGGTTCACAACGGCGTGCTAGTACCGACACTAATGTATGGAAGCGAAACATGGAACTGGCAAAGGAAGGATGAAAGCAGAGTGAACGCTGTTGAAATGCGCTCCCTCAGACGAATGTGTGGAAAATCATTGTATGACAGAATTAAAAACGATGATATAAGAAAGGAATGTAAGGCTGAACGAGGAATAATTGAAAAGATTAGAAAGAGCTCTTTGCGGTGGTATGGACATGTGGAGCGAATGGATAGCGAGAGAATGACTAAGAAAATATATGTGGCGAATGTGAGAGGGAAAACAGAACGTGGACGACCGAAAAAGACTTGGCACGATCAGATCAATCAGAACCTAAAATCTGGCGGTGTCAAAAGTCTGCGTAATCGGAGGGCATGTATGACTAGATGTATGGATGTGAAGGAGGCTAGGAGTGTATGTCAGGACAGAAGAGTGTGGCGTTCCATCCTCTCTGCCTACCCCTGCGGGGAAACGGCGTGATGGTAGTAGTAGTAGTAGTAGTAATATTTTATTTCGTTGCAGAAGCCTTGTCGAGGACTATCCGACATCGGAACCGTGTTAGTTCATAATGATCTGTCACGAGAGGTGTTTTTTTTTCTTTTTTTAAAAGAAGCATTTGTGTTTTTATTATTTACAAAAATACTTCAAATTCATACTATTTCTATGAGCCTATGCAGCTCATTATTAGAATTAGGTATCAAATTGTGGTAGAGTGGGTTCGAACCGAGAAACTCTGGCTCAAGAGTCCGCGACACTAACCACGGGACCACAACCCGACACATCATATATCGCTCACTCCTTTCAAGAACGTCATATATCAAAAATCGTTAATTTTCAGTTGTGCATGTTTTCGGAATGCCCAGAAAATGTTCTATATCCCAGCAAAAGAGCCATATTTTTAACTTAATATTTATACCCGCTATAGGGCAGAAAATATTGTTTTTGTATTTTGAAGAAAAGGTATTGATGGATTATTTTTTTTAAATAAACTTAATATTTTTCAAATGGAGAAAGAACCTTCAGGTTTTACCTAAAAAGATCTGTTACACAGTTAAAAATTCAATAAGTGGCTTGATATTTATTTGTAATACATTGTGTTTTATTTTTAAACTTTAAAAACGTTCTCCTGAAAAATCAAGTTTTTTGATTTATGACGTTCTTGAAAGGAGTGAGCGATAAAGTAAAAATAGTAAAGTACATTGGTAATATAAACCAAGCTAGGATACCGAATGCCGAACTCTCTTCTAGTGGAACGGAAGGTCTGCTGACGACAGTCAGCAGTCCGGCTTCTCCTGAGGAGTGCAACGTGGTTTCCTCCCAGCAATGAGCAAATGCGGAGTTCCCGATCGTCCATACTAGATTATCCCTCCTGTTCCCAACACATATTTAAATAAAAACATATTTATTTAGTTAGAAGAAACAAAAATCCACTTAATAATCTATAAATCTTGTACATAAAAAGCAAGATAAATAATAAATGCAATCCCATTTAATTTTTATTTTCTTGCGAAAATTTGGCTTAATTTTGTATAATTAAATCGTAGTCGTTCGGGAGAAAGTGACCAACAAACAAAACGTAAAATGTTCAAAAGGGCCATTTAAGTCACTTTTGCTTGGCAAGAAAATAAACATCAATGCAGTTAGTCATTTTTACCAAGTCAATATATTATACTTCCAAGTTTAAAATCGCTTTGGGATTTTTTCAGGGCAATATTAAGCAAGTAAGACATCAAATTGTCAATAATCACGTTTTTGTAAAAATGTACTTAGTCACTTTCTCCCATATGACTACGAAATATTTATGTAAGTCAAGAACATTCTGTATAGAAAAATTAATATCATAAAAAACACAATACAGGAATAAAAACGATTTAATTTTATGCAACTTAGGACAGTTCTGCGTTCTAGTGACGAAGGGATCACACAATAATTGGCCAATGCCCAGAGATTCATATTCCTAACTCAATACATTTCTTCATGTTGGGATATCCTCGAATTCATGGTATAAATAACTCATATTTAAAACGAATCTGTCATCTGTAAATAAATATTTGGCATTCACAAAGTTTGTGAATCTAATAGTTTTTTTTTTATCGCTCAGTCATGTGAAATTTCTTTTCTAGGTTCACAGTCAGGTTTTGGCCATAAGAAGAGGTTCATGGGAAAAGTAAATTTGAGAACCACTGGCATAATCAAAATTTTATTTATTTAAATAAAAAATATTTGTGTTTTTATTATTTACAAAAATACTTCCATTTCATACTATATTTTATTATTATTAGAACTTCATTATTAGAAAAGGTATCAGTTAGTTTTTTTTTGTTTAAAACCTTTTTTCCATGAAAACATTATGAAAATTGTAATATATTTATATTCTTACTTTTTCTCTTTTTTTTGTGTATATTAGGTTAAAATCGTTAAAAACAATAAAAAATATATTATAAAAAAAACTCCGCTGACAAGATACACAAGGTGGCTTGGTGGGTCTCAGCAAAAAATGTACTAAATATGTAAAAAATGTGATTTAAATATATATAAATAAAATAAATGTATCCACATATGTATATATATATATATATATATATATATATATATATATATATATATATATATATATATATATATATATATATATATATATATATATATATATATATATATATATATATATATATATATATATATATATATATATATATATATATATATATATATATATATATATATATATATATATATATATATACATATATATATATATATATATATATATATATATATATATATATATATATATATATATATATATATATATATATATATATATATATATATATATATATATATATATATTGTCCGCCTCCGTAGTGTAATGGTCAGCACGCTCGGCTACCGTTCTGGAGGTCCCGGGTTCGATTCCCAAGGGGGGTAAAATAAATATAAGCGATTTTTTCACTGTCATATTTATTCAATATTACCCTGGACTGGTACCTGAAGCGGAGGCTGATCACCTTTCCTTCATGTGTAAAAAAACGATCAAGATAACACTGCGTTTATATGACGCAGTGCCCTATGCACCATTGGGGTGCGGATAAGGGTTTTATTATTATTGTTATTTATATATATATATATATATATATATAATCCATCAATGAATATGCAACCGCATACATTTTCATTGTTGTCTTTTTTTCCATTTTATACGAATGTACTTACAAATTGAACTTTCAATAGCGACCAGATGGTCGTGACAATCCGAATCCAGATGATTCGGATTGTCACGGCCAAATATAAATACTAAAATACGAAGACAGGAATAAATTCTCATTCGTACAGATGAAATGCGTTTCGGAGTCATTTCGCTGCACTTTCTCAAGGCGAATCCAATTATGGAGGGCTCGAAGCCGTGCAAAGGTCAGGTGGGATCGGAAATGCCAGATATTTTGTTTATTCAACCGCATGCATTTTTATTGTGAGAATTCTGAGCATCACAGTCAGGATGTTGCCAAGGCTGGTCATTAACTGAGCAAGATGATGATATATATGTTTATTCACGTCTCAATATTGGTGGGAATATGGAAGTCTGGGTATTTACAGGTGTAAAACTCGAGTAAAGATGACGGCAACCACGAAATAGGTAAAAAATTCCAATAATCTTTACGGATAAAGCGCTTTGGACCAAACTTACTTACAGACTATAAATATATATAGATATATACATATAAATATGTGAACATATATATATATACATATAAAAATGTTCTTCACACCCTTTCCGCACCCAAATGGTGCATAGGGCACTGCATCATATAAACGCAGTGTTATCTTGAACAACACATGAAGGAAAGATGATCAGCCCTCCGCTTCAGGTACCAGTCGAGGGTAATATTGAATAAATATTAGTGTCAAAAAATCACAAATATTTATTTGACCCCCCCTGGGAATCGAACCTGGGACCTCCAGAACGGTAGCCGACACTACGGAGGCGGACAACTTACTTACAGACTATATATATATATATATATATATATATATATATATATATATATATATATATATATATATATATATATATATTATATATATATATATATATATATATATATATATATATATATATATATATATATATATATATATGTATATATATATATATATATGTATATATATATATATATATATATATATATATATATATATATATATATATATATATATATATATATATATATATATATAGATATATATAAATATATATATATATATTTATTTATGCAGATTATATATAAATACAGTATTTGCAACGACCTTGGCTTTTTTCTGCATAGTGTAAACGAAGAAGAAAATAGGTAAAATAACAATACATAAACACTAAATACTAATTTTCTTATGTCAAAAAAGAAGCATAAGAAGGCCGTGGAAAACTTGGCACAATTGAGTATGTCAAATACTTGGAGGCGACCGGGTCAGGAGTCGAAAGAAATAATCGGCAGGTATGTATGAAAAGATGTATGAGTGTGGAAGAGGCGAATAATGTTTCTAAAGACAGGGGGAACGCCATTGCATTCTATTCTCTCTGCCTAACCCTGCGGGGAAACGGCTTGATGGTTAGTTAGTTAAAAAATAAATAAATAATGCAAAACTTATTTCGATTTCGAAACGACAATTTTTTTCTTCAAATCCAAGTTGACATAGGACTAACTAGAAATCTATAATGAAATTGAATATGTTAAAAAAAAACTTAAATTCTACTTTTGCTTTCTTTTTAACAAGAGCCTACGCATGACTGGGCTGCAGGTTTCTAAGAATGCTATGTGTGCTATCAACAAAAAAACCTGTTTTGCTTGAAGATGTACTAATGCTGCATATATGTAGAAGTGTTAGTGAGGTATACTCTTGTGTGAGTTTGTTTACGACATTGTTTACAAGTTGTCCAAACCGAATCACTCAATGCATCGAGCACTGCTCTAAATTGACGAACCATGGATTTTTTTATATGCAACCTTCAAATATTAAGAAGTAGTTATTAAAATAATATATAAAATGATATAAAGAATGTAAGACAATACTATAGAAACTGAGTTCAGTAATGTCTTCTTTAGGGTATATTCAAAAATAATGTATATATTGGGGATTTTTGTTGTTTTTTAGAATATATTTAAAAAAAATATCTTTAATTTTTTTTAAACTCATTGCCTTTCAATAACTACTTTCTTTTCAAAACCATTCAATTGATTCGACGAAAAACTTATTTTTGTAAATGAAAAAAACGGTGTTTTCAAAAAGTTTTCAAACCCTAATCGGCACCCCAATGGTGCATAGGGCATTGCATGGTATAAACACAGTGTAATCTTGATCGTTAACACATGAAGGGAAGGTGATCAGCCTTCCGCTTCAGGTACCAGTCCAGCGTAATGTTGTATAAATTGTATAAAAAAAATCTCAACCCCCCCCCTCCTGGGAATCGAACCCGAGGCCTCCAGAACGGTAGCCGAGCGTGCTGACCATTACCAGTTATTTTCAAAACCATATAATTATTTCGAAGAAAAACATATTTTTTCAATGCATAGTCGGTGTTTTAAAAAAAATAACAATTGCGTAAAATGTATTCTGGATTTAGAGAAAATTAAGTTGCGACTTAACGAATACTAGGTCTTAAAGAAAATTAGTTTTAGGCTATCAAATATACCGTCTTAAAACACGAGTCAAGTATTAATCAAATCGTAGCATAACCAATAGGATAGGCAGTTCATTTCAGTTGATTTCACGATACCGCGGCGGATTGACGTCCATTCGGCAAATTATTGAATCCATGAAATGTATAAAACACAACAGATTCTTGCGAGAATTGAGTGAAACAATAATAATTGTATAAATAAGTTATTAACAGTAAAAAATAAGTGTATAAATAAGTTTATAAAGAGTTATTTAAAATAAATTAAATCTACCATCTTTTGAAGTGTTTTTACGATCATTTAAACAGCCTCTGTGAAGTTTTACATTGTACGGTTTATAAAAAATACAATTCGTGTTATTAAAAGTGGAATAACGATAGTTTAATTGGATATACATGTATATAAGTACTGTAGACGTAAGTTGATTATTTTTTAATGACTAAATTTGGTCTGATGTTGAAGTTATTTTATTTTAATAATAATTTGATTTTTCATTTAGATTACTTAGTAAATACCACTATTTCTTAAAAGCGAGAGTAAAATAACAACTGTGTAGATTTTTCCACATGAATTTAATTTGACCAGCAACCGGGTTTCGTCGTAACCGACATCATCACACTGGTCCAGCCTATGTATATAAAATGCAATTCCACCATGAAATGTCAGTAACTACATAACCTTAATTCTTAAAATCCATTGTTACTCGTGTTTTGATGCATTCCGCATCATTTTCAAACACTGTACCAAACACGAAAATGATGCGAAACGCATCGAAACACGTGTCACAATAGATTTTTAAGGAATAGTGGTATTTACTGAGCAATACTTAAATTAAAAATGGATATATTCTCAATATTATTAATATTTAAAGCATTTACTTTGTGGTTAGTCATTTTTACTTATTTTTTTTTTACAAAAATGTTAATAAAATTAGTAAATAACCACTCACGGTGAGTGGTTATATACTAATTTTATTAACATTTTTGTAAAAAAAAAATAATAAGTAAAAATGAATAGATTTTATCATCAAGTGACTGCCGAATCAATTAATTAAATAATTATTTGAGTTTTTGCCTGCATAAACAACCATAAATAAATAGTATTTAGTTTATTATGCTACTGATTTTTTGATCTGAAAAAGCTATTTCAATTATGTATACATTATTATATTTGTCAAATTGATAATGCAAGGCGAAAAAAATTGCAAGGCGAAACACCTGTCACAGTTATTGAACTTATTTCGACTAAAATTTTATTGATTCAATACTCTTTTATTATGCAATCCAATTACGTACAGTCCAATATGATTAGTAATGAGGAAGAATATGGAAGTCTGGACATTTACAGGGCTGACTACCTCGATTGGTGAATGTTACACGTGTGTAAAGTGATCACTTAAAGCAGCCTATGACGGTCGTCAGCCCCGTAAATGGCCAGACTTCCATATTCTTCTTCATCTTTGATGAGATGTCAAAAAATAATATGAAAATAACTTCTGTAATTGGAGATAATCCAGATTTTGTGAACAAGTATTTGGACACACTCAAAATGTTGTGAATAAAATAACTGTCAAGTTTTAATCTTAATGTAGTTGGTAAAAAAAGGATGAAAGCAGGTTGAATGCAGTCGATGTGCGATCCCTCAGTCGAATGTACGGCAAAACATTGTATGATAGATGTTCGAATGGTAAATATAAGGGAAGAATGCAAGGGTGAATCATTTTCGATAAAATTAAGAATGGTGTGTTAAGGTTTGGACATGTGGAACGTGGTGAGTGAGAAAATAACGGTAAAATAAATTTATGAGGCGAACGTAATTGGAAAAAGAAGCAGAGGAAGATCGAGAAAAACTTGGCACGATCAGGTATTCCTAATACTTGATAACGGCCGGGTCAAGAGTCGGAATAATCGGCGGGTATGTATGAGGAGATTGCATGAACTTGGAAGAGGCGAAGAATGTTTGCAAAGACAGCCTGCCAATGTACTTATTAATTTTCTGTACATGAAGTTTAAATAAGATATATAAGGTAAACGGCTATAATACTGACCTAGTTATTGTCTTAAGCTGGCCCATATTTTTAACAAATTTATTGAATTTTAAAACAGATTGATTTATTTTTTAATTTATTTATTTTTTAATGGGAAAGTTTTCTTACAAAGTTAAAAATAATAGTCAAAAGTCAAGTGCATTTTTTGAAATCCACGCAATTAACAGTTAAATCTAAGTTAAGTTAAAATAAGGTTACATGGTATTTCTTGAGATGTCAAAATTGCTTCCGTATAAGATCCGGAAATACGGTGAGAGCTTTCAATGTTCGTTGTATGACGTTAACGGAAATTATCGGGGAAGGTTTTTGTTGCTTTTTGTAAAATCCATATTGAACATGAAATCAAGATAATTTGGTGATTGGTCGATCGTCATATCATATTTCATCATCCACACCTCAATGAATGACGCAGAGATTCTGAAAATGTATGTTTTTTCCATACAGCAATCAACAACCTCGGACATTTCCTGGTATTCGGGTCTCGTGAACACAAATTACATATGCGTTTGACCGCATCATGCTTTTTTCTTTCTATGTACAACATTAGCGGTATTCTGTATTCCTGTTAAAATTTGACCTTGCAACTTATAGTCCATACAAACCAAAAACTTGGACTATTTTTACATTATGTTTTGACATCTCAACATAGATGAAGAAGAATATGGACTTGTATGCCTTACTTCTAAGAATTACTGTGCATCTATTATCCACAGTAAAAGGACTAAATCATTTTTCTTGTAAATAACTCGTAGTAGAAATTGATTGCATATTATTTTTTGACATCTCAACGTAGATGAGGAAGAATATGTAAGTTAGCATTTATGGGACTTACGACCGTCATAAGCTGGTTTAAGTGATCACTTTACACACGTGTAACATTCACCAATTTTACACATGATTGATAACCACACTACTTAAATGCTTGAAACTTCTAGATATATCGATTTAACTCGTAACACAGTGCTTGAATTCACTAGACTTTATAGAGACATCTATGGTGGGATTAGGGAAGCTTTTATTAAGCAGAAACTCTTAATAAAAGCTTCCTTTGCGGTGTCCGCTCTGCCTTGGATCTCAAATCGCTCACTCCTTTCAACAACGTCATATATCAAAAACTTGATTTTTCAGAAGATCGTTTTTAAAAATATAATACAATCTATGAAATATAAATATCAAGCCACTTATTGAACTTTTTACTATGCAACAGATCTTTTTAATTAAAACCTGAATGTTTTTTCTCCATTTAATAAATATTAAGTATATATTTTTAAAAATACCTTTTAAACACTTTTTGCCCTGTAGCGGGAAAATATTAAGTTAAAAATATGCCGCTTTTGCTGGGATATAGTACATTTTCTAGGCATTTGACCTTTTTTGATAAATGACGTTGTTAAAAGGAGTGAGCGATATGTCAGGATGGGTCGCACACAGGTTTTATATATTTTAATTTTGCTGCCGATCTTCATGTGCCAATATATAACATACATTATATGCAACATTTGCCGGATGTTTGGCTCCATACGTGAATATGCGTTTCTGGCTTTGTATTGTTAAACACATAAATGTAAGTAGCTACCTGTTAAACAAAGTCTAAGCCTTCATATTCCTTTGTTTGGCCTTATATTGATATGATAATATCTTTTGGGAGTATTTCAATTATTTGTTTAACATATTTGATTTTTTTTAATACAAACCTCAGACAAAAACCTGGCTTTAGCTTACCACAACTGGAACATGTTAATGCAGAAGCCACCCAACTCATAATCGTGACTTTTCAAGGCCTAGCAAGTCGCAACTTAATTTTCTCTAAATCTAGGTAACATTTAACAGGACAATCACTACCACAGCATGCAAACAATACCACTCTTAAGGGTACTAATATTATTAACATTTTTGTAAAAAATAAATAAGTTAATATCTCTATTAATAATTTTTGTGGGGCTATTGCAAAATATCCGTCGTTGACAATTTGCGGCCTTCGAGACATATTTAAGGTGGTCTGACATTTGTATCGATTGCATTTCATTGAGAGTCACAACATTACATCACACATCATACTTATGTACGAGTACAGTCATTGTTTGTGTGAGCTCAGATTTCTTCCACGGTTGAAAGGGGACCCTAATTAATTCAAAGAAATGGTGAACGAATGAATCGATACAAAAAGGTTTATTCAACAATATTATTATGTTTTTGTTCAACAAAGAAATATTTGTGTTTTATTATTTACAGAAATACTTCAATTTCATAGATTTATATTATCCACTGACACTTCGTGATGGAATTGCATTTTTAATTTATTATTAGATTAAAACCAATATTTTTAGCTTTTCCACTTTTTTATTTGACCAGCGACCGGGTTTCGTCGTTACCGACATCATCAGACTGGTGAGAGGCTTTACAAATTTGTATGTTATATATAAAAGAAGGCAGGAGTTGATAACCATGATTTGATATCAAATCATGGTTATCAACTCCTGCCTTCTTTTATATATAACATACAAATTTGTAAAGCCTCTCACCAGTCTGATGATGTCGGTAACGACGAAACCCGGTCGCTGGTCAAATAAAAAAGTGGAAAAGCTAAAAATATTGGTTTTAATCTAATAATAAAAAAAACTTCAATTTCATACTATTTCTGTGAGCCTAAGCGGCTCATTATTAGAAATAGGTATCAAAGTGTGGTAGAGTGGGTTCGAACCCAGAAACTCCGCGAGTCCGCGACACTAACCACGGGAACACAACCCGACACTTGAATAATGTTATAAATATAAACGTTGTTTTTGATTATTTTGAGGAAAAACAATAAAAAACGCAAAGCTGAAATGAGAAATTGAAAAAGTGGCACTGAAAAAACTGATCTAAGGCGTAGAGGTTCGGGAAATTCATAAAAGTAGAAATATATGGAAAACTAAGGCACTTTTATTGAGGTCATATTTTTTTTTTTTTGGTGAGTCATAAGCTGGCCTAGCACCCCTTAAAAGGAATACCTTGGATTATATTAATTTATTGACATGTCGAGTCCCCCTGACGTTGAATATCACTTGTGAGAATGTGTCTATATATCTACAGCTGCTGCTAAGCTGGCCTAACACCCCTTGAAAGGAATACCTTGGATTATGGAAGTTTTTTTAGGCTTACACGCTGCAACTCAAGGTTTGGAATAAAGATAAATAATTCAATCAAAAAATCCACGCGACCACTGCACGGTTAAAAGAAAACAGTACATACCTTCTTCTATATGGATACAAATGCAGTCAGAAAATACAGTCATCATAATTTATATGTAATATCCCAAGATTGGACTTGTTAGCCTCGAAGTTTAATATTCTCCTCGTATGAAGGTAATAAAACGCTTGCATAAAATACAATATCATTTCCGAGCACACCGTTTCCTCGCTGAGGTAGGCAGCGAGGATGGAACGCCACACGCGTCCTCCCTGATCAATCACCGAACAAAATCTAACTGACTAGAACCATAGAAATGGGCCAGATTAGAGATTGGGCAAAATCAAACAATATGTTAGTATTATTTTTTGACATCTCATCAAAGATGAAGAAGAATACGGAAGTCTGGGCATTTACGGGGCTGACGACCGTCATAGGCTGATTTAAGTGATCACTTTACACACGTGTGACATTCAACAATTCTACCCGTGAATGTTACACGTGTGTAATGTGATCACTTAAACCAGCTTATGACGGTCGTCAGCCCCGTAAATGCCCAGACTTCCATATTCTTCTTCACCTTTGATGAGATGTCAATGTACGCGACGCGGCGACTAGGCAATCGCGCCGCAGCACAAAGTACTGTAGATGCCGCAGGTGCTGGCGTCAGCGCAGAGCGGCCGGGCAAGTCTCAGTCCGCGGCCGCGCTCGACGGTGAATCTACCCGCGTAGAGATCCACCGAAAGCCCAGAGATCCCTTGCGATCGCCGGCGAAGGCGGTACGTAGCACCGGCAGTCGCAACCTGCACGCAGCAGGCAACCGGGTCGTAAGTCCGGTATCGCTCCGTCGGGTCGTCGCGGCGGCTCCGTCGTCGTCCAGTCCGGGTGCAGTCAGCTCCAAAGTAAATCCGAGTCCAAGTCCAGGGGGTAGCGGCGGTCGAATGTTCCTGAGGGGCGATGAGTCCGGGCGGGCAGCGAAGTCGGGAAGAAGCGGGGCGGAGAGAAGAAAACGCAGCGGTAGTCGGTCGAAATCTGATTTATTAACTTGAATACACCCCTATATATACCCGCTCTGGGTGCCTCGCCGTAGCGCCGCCCGGCCGTGCCTGACCAATCGCGGAGGGGGGTATGTCCGCCAATCACGGCGTAGAGGGAGCGAGGGCATTCGCGTACCGTCTCCCTCTAGCACGTATAAGGACATCCCCACTCCGCTACTTCGGCGCAGTCGAGCGCGCACCGCAGAGCAGTATACACATTACAATATATTCAGTCTTATAGATATCTTAAAAATAGCTTAATCTAACCTAGAGCTATTTCTCTCCTCGGTATGGGCAAAGACCACCCCCGAAAGCGACACATTTCAGTCTTTATTGAGGGGGTAGTACATTGCTAACACATACCGAGGTCCCTAAGCTAATTAATTCTATTTCTAAATCTACGTTTTCTTTACGTCGGCTACACTCCCCCCTGCCGAGGAGGCATCCTTGCGCCGACGTTGTCTCCCAGCAGCAATACGGCGAGCTTGATGGCGGGTCTCGTGTATGTTCCGGCGGCTGTCTGGACCCTGGCGCTCCTCACTTGTCCGTCCTTCCCCGGGGTGACTGCTATGACGCGCCCCCGCGGCCATTCGTTCCGCGGCAGGGCTGCGTCCGTGATCACCACGATGTCGCCGACCCTAATAGGTGCGGCAGCCTGTTGCCACTTTCGCCTCTGTTGTAGCGTCGGAAGATACTCCCGCATCCATCTCTTCCAGAAAGCATCCGCTAGCTTCTGTGCCACGCGCCATTGCTTCTTCAGGCATATTCCCGGCGGTACGCCTCTGTAGTCCGCCAAATGTGGTTGGGCCCCGCTCGACCCGATGAGGAAGTGCATCGGTGTCAGAGGGGCGGCGTCTCGGCTATCCAGCGAAACATGTGTCAGGGGGCGAGTATTAACTGTATACTCGGCCTCCGCTATCGCCGTCATTAGCGTCTCCTCCCGAGGGTACTGTTCTTTAAGTATTGCCATCAGCGCCCTTTTTACTGACCGGACGAGCCGTTCCCAGGCTCCCCCCATATGAGGTGCCGATGGCGGATTGAACACCCACTCGATTCCCCTCTTCGTGGCCTCGTTTTGGAGCTCGGGATCATCAGCCAGTCCTCTCATGGCGTCCGCGAGCTCCTTGTCAGCTCCCCTGAAGTTAGTGCCGTTGTCCGAGTATATGGTACTAGGGTGCCCCCTGCGAGCGGCCATCCTTCTCAGCGCCTGTATCGTCGAGTCGGTGCTCAGTGACGGTGTGACTTCTATGTGCACCGCCCGCGTCACCATACACGTAAACAGGGCCCCGTACCGTTTCTCACGTCGCCTTCCGATCGTGACGTGTACGGGCCCGAACATGTCCACCCCGCAATGGGTGAACGGCCTGACGTGATGATCCAGGCGGCCGACTGGCAATTGTCCCATGAGCGGCGGCTGCGGTCGCGCTTTCTGCATCCTACAGAAGCGACACTCGTAGATTACTTTCCTCACATTGGTCCGCAGTCGGGTGATGAAAAACTGTTGTCTAATCTCGCCGAGTGTTCGCTCCGTGCTTGCGTGCAGTCGCGACTCATGGTAGTGCCGGATCATCAATCGGGTGTATGCGTGTGCGCCGTCTAATATTACTGGCGCCTTCATGGGCTCGCTCACAGCGGGCGCTTTGGTTATGCGCGTCCCCATTCGCAGGACGCTTTCGTTATCTAGGAACGGGGTCAGCCCTATCAAGCGGCTCCCCCGCGGGAGGCACTCCCCCCGTCTGATTGCAGCTATCTCGGCTTGGTAGCTGTCTTCTTGGCATATCCTTATCCATGCCCTTTCTGATTCCTCGAGCTCCTGGACCGTGAGCGTAGCGCTCCCCGGACTCCTTTTTCGGCACCGATTTACAAACCGCAGTACCCACGCCGTAGTCCGGATTAGACGTCTCCACGACGAAAACCGTAATTCGTCGGGGAGCATTGTCATAACGATAGCGCTGTCCGCGCACTTAAGCTCCACTTCTGATTGAGATGCTGCCGTCGTCACCTTGAGCGGCGGCCATTCATCCCTTCCTCTTCTAATAAATTCTGGCCCGCTGAACCATACACCGGTCGGCGATATGTCCGGTATCTCGCCGTCTCGTGTCCCGAGATCAGCCGGGTTCTGTTTCCCTGGAACCCACCGCCACTCACGAGCCTTCGTGAGCTCATCTATCTCCCCCAGGCGGTGGGCCACAAACGGCGTGTAGATGCGGGAATCGCTCCGGACCCAGCACAGCACCGTCATGGAGTCCGTCCAATAGAATGTTTCCCGCAGTTGTACGCCGCATTCCTTCTTGATGGTTGCTGCTAGCCGCGCAGCTATAAGCGCGGCCTGCAATTCCAGGCGTGGAATTGACAGCGCCCGTAACGGGCTCACCCGACACTTGCTGGCCACAAATGTCGCCCTTTTCCCGGCGGCGGTGTCCTCTACGATATACGCAACGGCGCAGCTAGCTTGTTCCGATGCGTCGGAAAACACGTGCAGCTCTACCTGCTGGCCCTTGCTCGTCACGCGCCGCGGGATGGCGCACTCGGTCTCGCGCAGTATGTTTATCCAAGTGCGCCACTTATCTGCCTGTTCTATGCTTATCTCCTCGTCCCACCCTATGTGGGATCGCCAGATATCTTGCAGTAGAATCCGTGGGCGTATCGTCAAACACCCGACGAACCCGAGCGGGTCGAATATGCTCATGACCTCGCTCAGGATTTTCCTTTTCGTTGGCCTCCCGGCCGGGACCTCCCGTGACGCCGCAAACTTGAAGCGGAACTCGTCAGTCACCGGGTCCCATTTTATCCCCAGAACTCTCTCAGTCGTCGAGGTTCCGCTGATAATGTCTCGCGCGCACTTGCCCCTCAATTCCTCGGGGATTGTTTCTAGGACTGCGGGATCGTTACTCGCCCAGTTCGCGAGGGTAAACCCGCCCCGCTGTAGAAGTTCGCAGACCTCTCTGCGCAATCGAATCGCATCTGTCGTGCGATCCACAGCATCCATGTAGTCGTCCATGTAGAACTTTCGAAGCACGGCATCTCTGGCGGCGGGCATGTCCTGCCCGTGGTCTTCCGCGACCCGGTTCCGCACATATTGGGCGCTGCTCGGGGAACATGCAGCGCCAAACGTCATAGACGTCATAACCATCTCCCGAATTTCCTCGTCGGGATTATTTCGCCAGAGGAACAGCTGCGCCCGCTGGTCCTCCTTCCTTATCTTTATTTGGAGGAACATCTCCCTTATGTCCGCCGCCAGCGCGACCTTCCCCTCGCGAAATCGCATGATATTCCCCACAAGCGATGAGAGGAGATCCGGTCCATTGGCCAACATGCCATTCAATGAGGCCCCGTTACAAAAGCTGGCGGCGTCGAACACAATACGTAATTTGTCGGGCTTGTTTACGTTTGTTACTGCGAAGTGGGGGAGGTACCATCGCCCACTCGAAGTGTCCTCTATTTCGGCCGTTGCCAATTCCCGCGCGTACCCCTTGGCGAGATATTCTTCAATCTTCCTTCGGTAGGCCCCGGCGAATTGACTATCCTTTCTGAACTTTTTCTCCAAGCTTGAGAAGCGGTTCAGCGCGATACGGCGATTGTTTTCCAAACAAGGCCCGCCTTCCTTCCATAGAAGCCCCGTCTCGTACCGCCCTTCAGGTAGGAAACGGGTCGTAGCCTTCATGACCTCTATGGCTTGCGCCTCCTGGCGCGATATTTTCGCTGCAGCGCATATTCCCAGCGCATCCACAGCATAGTTCCGCTGGACTAGCTCTTCCAGCCTCTGGTCCGCACTTAACGCCATCAGTGTATTGACGCAAGTCTGGCGGAATCGCCCCCCATGAACGACCGTTCCCAGGGCCGTCTCGGAGGCGATGTAGTTCCCGCAATTACGCGCCTCTCTTGACACAATAAGTGAGGCGTTGTCCTGGCCGATCAGTAATTGCGGGCGCACATGCTGCACCCTACCATCTATACTAGCCACCGGTTGTGGCGGTAGATGCAGCTTCCGAATCGTGTTTGCACGGAGCGAGAATTGTCCCTTCGCAGTCCCGCGCACCTCCAGTGTCACCTTCCTCGAAGTTGCATCGGTAACGCACATCCCGCCAGCACCGTGAATCCTCAATCCTCGGGCACCCCCTGGTTCCGCGATGTCGTTGGCAATCTTCGAGTCCAGCAGTGTTATGGTTGATCCCTCGTCGAGCAATGCATAGACGTCCGCTTCTCCGCGCGGACCGCTTAGGGTGACGGGGATCACCTTCAGGAGCACTGGCTCCTCACGAGCGTGCGTGCTCGTAACCAAGTTGTAGACTCGGGAACTGTGTCCGGAGTCGATGTTCCTTTCGCTCGTACTCGCGGCTTGTCTCTCGTCCGCGAGTGGTCTAGCGCCCCCGGTGCCGGCAGCAGCGGGCGAATCCCGGCGGGCGCTGCTATCTGGCGCTCTTATGTCTGAGTCGGATCGAGCTTCGCGCACTTCGGCTCGATCCCTCGTATGAAGTGTTTTGTGGTGCGTTCGGCGGCACCCATCGACGCCGCACTTCCTCGTATTTTTGCAACTCACATACCGGTGAGTATTCGCTAGACACGCGTAGCACAGATTTTTCCGTCGCACTATGTTCCATCTCTCTGTGACACTACACTCTAGATACTCCTGGCAAGATTGCAACCAGTGGCTCTGTCCGCACAAAACACATGACACGACACTATTCACATTTTTCTCCACAGAAATCACTGTATGCACCTGCTCCCGCTTGTGAGGCTTCTCGCGCTGTCTGTCTTTTCCGCTATATACGTGCGGCTCTATACCGCCGCCTATCATTGCCGATTCCGTCATGTCTTCCAAAAACAGCGCGAAATCCTTCGCGGTGGGCCTTGTGGGGTCTCCCCTTCTGCTATACCACCATAGAAACTTCATACACAGCGGCAACTTGCTCACTAGCTCGCTTAGCAGCTGAGGCGTCGACATGTAGTCCCCGCCGAAGCTTTCCAAGGTCGCTATCGCGTTCCGAACTGCACTCGATAGGTCCACTAATGCCTGCGTCGATCCGTCGTTCTGTATGCAGCGGAGTCTTCTCACCTTTTCCAGTAGAGATGACACAACGATGTCCGGCTGACCGTAGTGAAGTTCTAACGTCTTCATTATGACGCCTACTTGGCTCGGGTCCACGAGTAATGATGATACCGATTCTCTAGCTCGTCCCTTCAATGCGCGTTGTAGACGCAGGAGGTTCTCCGGATCCGAAAGGCAGCACATCTCCGTCGACTGAGTGTACTGCGATTTGAACGTGGCCCATTCCTGCGGCTCTCCGGCGAAGACGGGTAAATCCTTGGCAGTGGACTGGCGCGCGATCAAAGCGCCGACCCTGCTGACGTCTTCTGGGACTGAAGCCGGGCTCCTTCCTTGCGAAGCCTCTAATAGTACCGCCATCCTCGATAATACTGTCATGATGTTGTCCATGTCTGTTGTACGCGCCGCGGGCTCGGGATTCGCGTCCGCGCGTCCGCGGCTGCTCTCGACGTCTCGTAGTGTAGCGCGGAGATTTCGAACTTGCGTTCTTAGCCTTTGGACGGTGTCCTCTGACGAATCCGATTCGACAGAGTCTCCTTCCATTGGCGGTTCTTCTCTGGGTGGTGTGCCTCCTCTCCCTGAGCGAAGCGATGGGGTTCTCGAAGTCATCTCTAGGCGCTCTGCGGTGAAGATCCGGCTCGAAGGACCAACTTGTACGCGACGCGGCGACTAGGCAATCGCGCCGCAGCACAAAGTACTGTAGATGCCGCAGGTGCTGGCGTCAGCGCAGAGCGGCCGGGCAAGTCTCAGTCCGCGGCCGCGCTCGACGGTGAATCTACCCGCGTAGAGATCCACCGAAAGCCCAGAGATCCCTTGCGATCGCCGGCGAAGGCGGTACGTAGCACCGGCAGTCGCAACCTGCACGCAGCAGGCAACCGGGTCGTAAGTCCGGTATCGCTCCGTCGGGTCGTCGCGGCGGCTCCGTCGTCGTCCAGTCCGGGTGCAGTCAGCTCCAAAGTAAATCCGAGTCCAAGTCCAGGGGGTAGCGGCGGTCGAATGTTCCTGAGGGGCGATGAGTCCGGGCGGGCAGCGAAGTCGGGAAGAAGCGGGGCGGAGAGAAGAAAACGCAGCGGTAGTCGGTCGAAATCTGATTTATTAACTTGAATACACCCCTATATATACCCGCTCTGGGTGCCTCGCCGTAGCGCCGCCCGGCCGTGCCTGACCAATCGCGGAGGGGGGTATGTCCGCCAATCACGGCGTAGAGGGAGCGAGGGCATTCGCGTACCGTCTCCCTCTAGCACGTATAAGGACATCCCCACTCCGCTACTTCGGCGCAGTCGAGCGCGCACCGCAGAGCAGTATACACATTACAATATATTCAGTCTTATAGATATCTTAAAAATAGCTTAATCTAACCTAGAGCTATTTCTCTCCTCGGTATGGGCAAAGACCACCCCCGAAAGCGACACATTTCAGTCTTTATTGAGGGGGTAGTACATTGCTAACACATACCGAGGTCCCTAAGCTAATTAATTCTATTTCTAAATCTACGTTTTCTTTACGTCGGCTACAGTCAAAAAATAATATGTTCGAGTTATTCGATAGACATTTGCCATGCATTTTTTCTTTGTACATTCGTCTGAGAGAACACATTTCGACTGCGTTCAGTCTAATTTCATTATTCTCTTGATATTGACCATGAAAGGAGAAAACCAATCTTCACACACATTGTAACCCACGAAAAAGAATAATTTTGCATGGGGCTTCGACTGCCCGTCTGGCATATCGACGTGCCCTATGTAAAGTGCTCTAACTACATTTTTGTTAATTTTGAGATATTTGGTGTATGTTATCAACTGACCGTAATCTACATATATAAAAAAACAAAATATATAAAATAAATTACGCCTAGTTTTCAGGCGTATAACACGCTATCTACATCGAATTTTCAAACGCTAACTACTTAATTTTGATAAAGCATTAAGTTTTGAAACGATTTAATACATTATTTTATCATGTTTTTGAAT
Organism: Brachycentrus maculatus; assembly: GCF_059751285.1. NCBI lineage: Eukaryota > Metazoa > Arthropoda > Insecta > Trichoptera > Brachycentridae > Brachycentrus > Brachycentrus maculatus. The sequence goes on along the minus strand of NW_028280962.1, from coordinate 129,069 downwards.
GCATAATACTAGTTTAGAATTTCAGATAAAACCGTTAATTAATAAAAAATAATACAGATTTGCAGATACAGTACTTTACGTAGGGGCCGTCGATATTGTCCTCATAAGATCAACACGTGACTCACAGTAGGCATGCAGTCGTACGTCGCCCTTCACACGGGTCAGTTTCCCTTTCGACCTAGACACCTGAGCGTCCGAGTCAGCACAGCTCCGACCTTCTACATACAAGATAAATATGCAACACAAAGTCGAATTCCGACACAGAAAAGGATCCGTGTAAATAATATAAGGTGAACAAACGTACTCCGAATCGTAACGAGGTCGAAACTAATCATTCGTCTGCTCGTTTTATTTATTTATTTGCTCTAGAATTACACAGCATTACATTTTTAAAAATATTTTAAAAAATAGTTCCATTAACAATAACACTGGTTAACAATGATTTTGTAACTGAGATTTTAATAAGTGATTTGGACTAAGTCAATCGTTCTTATTCAAAGTCTTTATGGTGACAAGCTTGTATCACGTCAAGTTTTGATGTTACAGTCATATTATTGTTTGTATGGACGCCATACGTTGAAACCGTAATAGTGGTTCGTATCTAGACATGCTTTAGTCTAAGGTCCAAGGGATTAAAAAAAAGTAATGATTATTATGGAGTAACTGTGGAAATATATAAGTTATCAATATTAAATATGTTTATTTGTATATACATATATTTATATATAAAGAATAAGATAACTTTAGTCAATATTAGAATTAAAAATATGCATAACTACTATCTAATCTGACGTGCTACATTTTATTTTCTTTCGTTTTTGAATTCAGCTACGCAAAGTGCATAAAGATCAGGTATTTTTATGCCAATTAAAATAAAGTAAATTGTTGGCCAGTGTAATTACACAATTAAAAAATTGAACAATTCCACATTAATGTTGTAATTATTAAGAGATAGAAGAGAGTGTGTGTGTGTGTGTGTGTGTGTGTGTGTGTGTAAGGGTGGGAGTAAAAGGGTGGAGGGTATGGTATAAAATATGGTATTTTTTTAGAGAATAGAGAGGTAACATGTCTTTCCATGCCCGATTTAAAAAAAAAGAATGGATTAAGTTTTGTGCTGACATTTCTTAGTGGAACTACATTTTATAGAATGAAATAACAACTATATATTTACACCAGTCTGGTGATGTCGGTTACGACAAAACCCGGTCACTGGTCAAATAAAATTTATGTAGAAAAAACTGTTTACTTAGTTGTTATTTTATTCTAAAGAATGTATATTGGATATTTATAATATTTGCATATATTATTTCGAGAAATAAAAATACTTTGTGTTCTGATCCACTCACATTTTTATTAACCAACTAGTTTCGGCAACAACCTGTTGCCCTCTTCAGGGTTAAGTAATAAATGAAACCCTGAAGAGGGCAACAGGTTGTTGCCGAAACTAGTTGGTTAATAAAAATGTGAGTGGATCAGAACACAAAGTATTTTTATTTCTCGAAATAATATATCAATATGATCCACAAAGTTAATGCTTTCAATATTCAAAATATATAATATTTGCTTTTTAAAATATATAAAAAGAGAATATTTTAAATATTATTTCTCGTATATATATTTTTAAACTCGTTATCTTTTAATTAATATTTTCTTTTTTAAAAACCGTTTAATTATTATAAAGAAAAATTTATTTTTTCAATACAAAAAGTTACTATAATTTCATATAGTACTTGATTGATAAATTTTAGATCGAAAAATAAATATAAAACTATCATTGTTTGCTATTGCAAAAACAACTCATCGAATTCTCGGAATAAATTATTAGACTACGAAAGAGGTACAAGTAGATTATTTCATTTTTAATGCACGAAGTCACATCATATCCGATTCCAATCACAAAACCACATACTGCAATATTCTATGTACCTACATACTACATAAATATGTACAATAGTATATTCCATCTCCTCCTCCCCTGACCCCTCCTCTCTTTCTTAAACTTGCTACCGAATTCTACCTATTTATCATTAGAATCCTAGAATACTTTTTTGTCTAATTGTTAATTAATTGTTTCTTAGTTTTTTGATAAAATCTATTACATCAGGCAATAATATGTATTAACTTTTAAAAACGTCTGAGACATTACTATCTGTCATTAGAATCCTAACTGTCGATCAAACCTCCTCCCTCTACCTCCTTCCCTAATCTCCCTTCTTCCTTTGCCCTCCTTATTATCGTCTTTTGTTAATTTATGTTTCTTTTTAAATGTCAATTTGTAATTTATGTTTTTTTTAAATGTTCAAGTACTATCTGCCCACTGATTGCAAACGGCTATATATGGTATCAAACGTTTTGATCAATATCACTAGTCCGTCTTTGGTCGGTTGGAAGATATTGCTTTTTAGCAATAAGCCCGCCAATGTACTTTTTATTTTCTGTACATGAAGTTTAAATAAATAAATAAATAAATAAATAAATAGTACGCTGTATCAAAGACATACTTAAAACCACATTATCGAAATATTACATAGAAAATGTTCACATACCTGATTTCAGGAATTTCGTTAAAATTTTGAACTAGCTGTACCCGGTCACGCGTTGCTACGGCTCAGTCCGGTTTAATAAAAAAGAAAATATTCTTGTACATTAAAAGCAATGCTAACTTTGTGGTATGGTAATATAACACTCTCCTTGTCATTTGCGGGTTATTCCTTTTAAATAAAAACAAATAAAAAAAAATCATCATTCACTTTGTATAATACCAATTTAAAAAAATACTTTATAACTACCGGTTTCGGAAAACCATTCCATCAACAGGTCAACTGAAGACTAAATTATTGTAATCTCTTATTTATATAAAACTAACTAACCATCACGCCGCTTCCCCGCAGGAGTAGGCAGAGATAATAGAACGCCACCACTCTGTCTTTGCAAATATTATTCGCCTCTTCTACGTTCATACATCTGACCAATACATACATACAAAATGACCACTTTCAAGTATTTACATAAAACAAAAATATTATTACTAAGTCAATATAATTACACAAAGCTTGTGATTATACAACATATTATCAGCTGTCAAGAAGCACGCTGTTCGTCACGTCGATGTATAGTATTGCTGTTACGTTCAACATATAGCGCTGCCATGTAAAACGTAATGCTTGAATCACTAGAATTTCACGAGAGACATATATTGGTGAGATGGATGTATCTATGACGGTCGTAAGCCCCGTAAAATCCCAGACTTCCATATTCTTCTTCATCTATGTTGAAATTTCAAAAAAGAACATTAAAAATAACTCCTTTAATTGGAGATAATCCAGATTTGTGAACAAGTATTTGGACAAACTCAAAATGTCATGGATGAAATTTTTTATTATCTTTTTTTTAATTATTATTTTATATCGTTATCTGTAATTACTTATCTTTAATCGTTTTTACAGCTTTGATGACTTTGATATACCGTTTACTTTAATTAATATCAGATTACACGACAGAGACAGAATGTGTAATCATATAATCAGTACATTATTTTAAGGAGGTAGTCTTTTTTTGTACAATTTTTTTTTAAATTTAAGTTTTATTTTGTAAATACCACTATTCCTTAAAATCTACTGTGACACGTGTTTGTGTGATGAGATTTTAAGAAATAGTGGTTATTTACTAAGTAAAACTTTAATTAAGAATGGATAGATTTTACCACAAAGTGACTGTCGAATCAATAAATGAAACCAAAAATTTAACCCATGAAATTAGATTCTGGCTAAAGATATAAAGACGATGGTTTAAAATAATAACGGGTTTGATACTGTTTTTAACTACTTTAGGTGAAGTATTCTACCTGCAGATGGCCTCTAAAAATTAATGCTTTGCGGGTAACGTTTTTTTTTTAAATATGTATTTTTATTTTCAATTGGTCTGGGTGTTTTCGTGATGTATAGTATCTTCCTTCCTACAGACAAGAAGTACGGCTGTCCAAACTTAAAACACAGTGAGGGACATTTTTTGTAGTACGTTTTTTTTGCATTTTTGGATTAAGTAGACTTAGACCAAAAATGCAAAAAAAACATACTACAAAAAAATGTCCCTTACTGTGTTTTGAGTTTGGACAGCCGAGTAGAGGCTTTGCGGAATACCATTTAAAACAAAAAAACAAACAAACAAAAAAAAATATCCTCAACCAATGTCATACTTTTACAGTAATCAAAACACATATTTAAACGTTTATTCTACTAATTTTTATCTTCTTCTTTTACTTCTGGCATCTAAAAACTAACTTATTAAGTACCCACCGCTTCTACGCGGGGGTAGTCGGAAAAAATAGAATGCCACACAAATCTGTCTTTGCAAAACAATATTTATCTGTTCTACATGTATGAATATGCATCTCCTCATCCAACCCGCCTGTCATTTCGACTCCCGACCTGAACTCGCCCAAGTATTTGAAATACTTGATCATGCCAAGTTTTCATCGGTCTTCATCCGCTTCTATTACCAACCACATTCGCCTCATAAATTCTTTCTTCACTTAGATGTATGGTTCTATTCTCCTCACATGCGCATACCGTCGTCTTCTACCTTGTCTTCTCCACCTAACGACATCTTCGATCTCGCATATTTCCCTTATCCTGGTGTTCCTTGTTCTATCTCGTAGACTCTTGCTAGATATGATCTTTAGTCTTCATTTCTGACGCTCTTGGAGCGTTTTTTTTAAATGAAACGATAAATTAAAATTCTTGGTTTATTTTTAGATTGAAGGTAATTGCTATTTTTAGCAGTAGGTATATTTTTTATATACATACTTATTTCTTAATTGCTATTTTAGGTTTTACATTTTTTTCTATTTCTTTTGGCATGGGTAAAAATGGTGAATGTTGTAGTGTGTAAAGTGATCACTTAACCGCCCTATGACAGGCTATAAGCCCTGTAAATATCCATACTTCCACATTCTATTTCGTAAACTCTTGCCAGATATGCTTCATAGAGTCTTCATTTCTGACATTTTTATCGATAATGCTGATCTCAGTCTTGCACCTTGTCGAATATGATAATATATGATTGATCGCTATTCATTGGAAGCTCAGTTGTGTTCAAACAACTTTTGTGTGAACTCTACTCTTAATGTGTACTTAAAAAATAAGATAATAAACCCGTTCTCAGTCACCTGATAAACGCCGTGTCACGAGATTAAATAATAAATAAACGCAACCGCGATAATTGTACAAGAATTAGTGTCCAATGTCGAGTTGTCCTTCGTGATTTCTTCATTATTCATCCATGGCTGAGATGAGTGTTTACATTTTTTTGCTAACAAGCTCTTAAACACCAAAGTGAAAAGAAAAGTAAGGATTATCACAGACTATTGAAAATGCCATAACTAGGCGAAACAATTGTCACAAAATTGATTTTTATGTGTTTTTTTAACAATAAAATACAACTTAGTAGACTCAAAAAATCAGTGTTTGATTTGACATTTAATACATAAATTATCTCAATCGATAATAATTACTTGAATGTTTTTCGCAGATACTTTGTTGTAGATTTTATGAACTTTGTAAAATCAAACTTTTTATTGAGCCTTTTTTTCTCCAACCAGTTTCGACAAGAACCTTGTCATCATCAGTGTTGAACATGTACTTGTTTAAACCTGATGATGACGATGTCGAATACCAATAAAAAGTAATTAAAAACAAAGTTGTTTAATTTATAATTTGTTTAATTATAATTTCATTCGTTAATTGGTTAGGCAGTCTTTTGTGGTAATATCTAAAAATCATTTAAATTTTACTTTTGCTTGTAAATACCACTATTTCTTAAAATCTACTGATACGCATGAATGGTATTGTATTTTTTTAAAGTTGTACTTAAGCACTGTTGTAGTATTCCTTTTAAATGTTGGTTGTTATTTTAAGAGATTTTAGCCGATAGGCAGATATATGTATATATATATATATATATATATATATATATATATATATATATATATATATATATATATATATATATATATATATATATATATATATATATATATATATATATATATATATATATATATATATATATATATATATATATATATATATATATATATATATATATATATATTTATATATGTGTGTTTTTTCTCTCTTAATAAACAACAGTATTCATAATAACATATTTCGGTAGCGTAAAGGCAAAGGGGTATATCTGTCTCAGACCAAATTTTACAGGAGAGCAAAAACAGACTTGTGAAATTTAATAACTCATCTGTTTTATGTATTTTTATATGTACATATCTTAATAAAACTAAATAAGTATTGTAACTACAGCTTTATCCTTTTGCCAGATTATTGAATACACTATTTTCGACATTTTGTGGAACAAACTTAGAAAATGAAAAATTTGACAGATATACCCATTTGCCATTACACTACCGATATGTGGAACTATTTAATTGGCTTCAATCATTGTCATCATCTTACTATTTTTTTATGTACAAGCTATATAATTCCCAAAAAAAATGATACAATTTTGGTCCACAGTTATGACTGCTCCAATAGGCAAACTCCTACCATTCTGACATCGGGTGACTGCCACACATGGTCACCGCTGAAGATCCAGAAAGACTTGAGATGAATCATAATACAAAGGACAAAGGATGTGCAAATGTTTCCAATCGTAAGACAATCATTTTTTTATGCTAAAAATATTTTTATTGTGCTTCATTTAGTCACGTTTGAAGATATCGAAATGAAGAATGGATAAAAATCACCACAAAGTGACTGCCGAATCAATTAATGAAGTAATTTTAAATTATTATGTCGTATGTTGTTCGTCTATTAAACATGATATTTATCCTACAGTCAAATTACAATATCCAATATATGACACTAATGAGTTTTCTGACATCTAATTTAAATATATAGATAATATGGTATATATGTACGTAGGCCGCAGGGTTTTCAAAAGGTTTTTACATTTAACTTATTAACTTATATGTAAAATCCTAACATATCTGGCAAGAGTCATTGATTTACATATCAAGGCTACAAGACCTTAGGGTGGTCAAGTGATCACTTTACACACGTGCAACTTTTACCATTCTACCCATGACAACAAAATAGAAAAAATTGTAGAATCTTAAATAGCAATTAAGAAATATGTATTTAAAAATATACCTACTGCTAAAAATAGCAATTACCTTCAATCAAAAAATATATCAAGAATTTTAGTTCATCGTTTCATGAAAAAAAGCGCTCTAAGAGTGTCAGAAATGAAGACTCTGGCAAGAAAGGAGGATATCTAGCAAGAGTCTACGAGATAGAATAAGGAACACCAGGGTTAAGGGAAATAAGCGAGATGGAAGATGTCGTTAGGTGGCGAAGGCAACGAAGGAGACAATGGTATGCGCATGTGAGGAGAATGGAACCATCCAGACTCCCCCACTTTGCACTTTACGTAGATACAACCCCAAGGTAGACGACTCCCAAGCAAACCACCAAAGAGATGGATTGACAGCTGGGAATCGACATCGTAGGAGGGTAATCCCTCTTAAAAACAGGCCACAATGCTTACAACTGGCAGAAAAATAATAAGAAAGAGAATTAAAAAATGAATGCATAATTAATTAAGTATTTATTTGTACATATCGCTCACCGTTCAAGAACGTCATATGTATATCAAAAATCATCTATTTTAAGTTGCGCATGTTTTCCGAATGCCCAGAAAATGGACTATATCCCAGCAAAAGCGACATATTTTTAACTTAATATTTACCCGCTGCAGGGTGTAGTGTTTTTCAATTATACTTAATATTTTTCAAATGGAGAAAAAACATTCAGGTTTTACTTAAAAAGATCAAATAAAAAAAAAGTACACAGTAAAAAAAGTTTAAATAAGTGGCTTGATACTTTTTTTTTACATTGTATTATATTTTTAAACTTTAAAAACGATCTCCTGAAAAATCAAGTATATTGATTTATGACGTTGTTGAAAGGAGTGAGCAATATATATTTAACAAATAAATGGTAAATAAAAGTTATATATACCTACATAGATGGTGCCAAAAACTCGCATGTGAAAGGTGTTAATTGAGGAATAAATACTACTTCCATAATTCGAGTAGTGTGGTTGTAAATCATGAATAGAATGGTGATTGTTAGGTGATCACTAAATCTGCCTTTAACAGGTCATAAACCATGTAAATACCAAGATTCGAACAATCTTCTTCATCTTTGTTGAGTTGTCAAAAAGTTTCTAATAATTATTTTATTTATTGTTTTGGCATTTACTTTGTGGTAAGACATGATGATATTATTGAAGAAAACACTTGTTTTTAAGATGGAAGCCTAGCTTCCGAAACTAGTCGTAAAATAAACTCAAGTGGTAAAAAAACAAGTGTTTTGTTTAATAATATTTCTAATAATTGTTTGAAACTCCCTCGCACTCGTATACTGTGCGTCTAATTTCGTCTTTGTAGATTATCTCTCTACCTGCACCTAGATGTAATAATTTTTTTGCTTGCTTAAATTGACTTTCTAAATCTCTTGCATAATATAGTAATTAGATACAATTATCGACTCGACTCCCACAATTTGCATTCTCCATTTTCCTCGGCAATTATTATCACCTGCTAACTAACTCACTGTGCCGACATCATATCGTGGGTGTACTGGCAAAAAACGTTAACTCCAAAATATGCAATTTCGACTAATGATGCATATTATAAATTTTCAACGTTCTATTAACTGGCAAAATACACCAAGGGCGTGTGTCCACTACACGGAAATACGCGGAATTTTACGGTCTGGCCTGTCAGTTTAAAAAGCGTTTTAAAACGATGATTGGCTTGGATTGGCTTGCGCTTTTGTCCATCTTTCTTCGGATCGGAGCTCTTGATCGGTGCGTGAACAAGTTGCGCGTAAATTCGATCACGCTAAACTGTCGTCGCTTTCATTTTTCAAAACCGGACTGCCGGATGGTAAAATTCCGGGTAGTGGAAAGATGGACAAAAGCACAAGCTAATCCAAGGCAATCATCGTTTATGAACGCTAACTGACCTGTCGGACGGTACAATTCCGTGTAATTCGGTGTAGTGGACAAACGCCCTAAGGGCGCTAGGATATGTACTACGTTTTTCAAAAATTCCATTCATTCTGTATCACCCTATATTATGTGAAAATTAGCTACAGTCGTTAATAAGATGAAAAATATGGTTTTGTTCTATAGTACTTTGCATAAACGTCACGACAACATGTTATGAATTATAAACAATACCTTGTGTTTGTTTCTCTCTCGTATTCTATGTACCTTTATCATTATTTATTACCTTTATCATTAGTTGTTATGAAACATTGCCCGAAGTTATAAAATTAAGTACCCACTATTTTTCAATGTTGGTAATAATTGTTTTTGCAATACCTTCTAAATCATTTTGACAACTCATATCGCTCACTCCTTTCAAGAACGTCATAGATCAAAAATCGTCAATTTTCAGTTGTGCATGTTTTCGGAATGCCCAGAAAATGTACTATATCCCAGCAAAAGCGGCATATTTTTAACTAAATATTTACTTGCTACAGGGCAGAAAGTGTTGTTTTCGCATTTTGAAGAAAATGTATTGTTTAATTATTTTTTAAATATCCTAAATATTTTTTAAATGGAGAAATAACCTTCAGGTTTTACCTAAAATGATCTGTTGCACAGTAAAAAGTTCAATAAGTGGCTTGATATTTATTTTTAATACATTGTATTATATTTTTTAACTTTAAAAACGTTCTCCTGAAAAATCAAGTTTTTTGATATATGACGTTCTTGAAAGGAGTGAGCGATATGTCAAAAGAGTTCGATAGCGTTACAATAATTTAAATTTTATCACCCAATTAGGAAGAGAACTGTTTTTAAAAGTCGATTTAATTGGGTTTACTGAATGAAACTATACAATCGGCGGGTATGTGTGAGGAGATACATGAACGTGGAAGAGGCGAAGAATGTTTGCAAACACAGAGTGGTGTGGCGTCCTATTCTATCTGCCTACCCCTGTGGGGAAGCGGCGTGATGGTTAGTTAGTTAGTTAGTTAACTATACATACTTTTATTATTAATTTTTTTACAAAAACTATAGTTATATTAGTACATGATCACTCACCTAGATTTTTGCCCCGTCTCTTCGTCAGTACAATCACTACAACAGCATGCAAACAATACTACCCGTCACTACCATACTGCTGTTCACACACTTATAAGTATAAAATAAAATAAAAACATATTAAGTTTTTTTCTTATATTATCCACTGACACTTCATGATGGAATTGCATTTTAATATGTTATTAGATTAAAACCAATATTTTTAGCTTTTCCACTATATTTTAATTTGACCAGCAACCGGGTTTTGTCGTTACCGACATCATCAGACTGGTGGGAGGCTATACAAATTGTTATGTTATATATAAAACAAGGCAGAAGTTGATAACCATGATTTGATATAATTTTGTTGAGAAATTAATTTAATTTGAGTGAATTTAAGTATTGTATGATATTAATAATTTTTTTTTTTATTATAATATTTTTTATATTAATATCATACAATACTTAAATTCACTCAAATTAAATTAATTTCTCAACAAAATTATATCAAATCATGGTTATTAACTCCTGCCTTGTTTTATATATAACATAACAATTTGTATAGCATCCCACCAGTCTGATGATGTCGGTAACGACGAAACCCGGTCGCTGGTCAAATAAATATAAAGTGGAAAAGCTAAAAATATTGGTTTTAATCTAATAACATATTAAGTGTTTAGTGTGCTTAAAATCAATGTAAATGCAACCCGTCTCATAACATTTTGGGCGTGTCCAAATCCTTCACAAATCTCTGTTTCTCCGCTTAATTAGCAGTTATGTTTTACATTTAAGCATCTCAATATAGATGAAGAAGTATAGGAAGTGTGGGCACTCACAGGGCTTGCAACCTGCCAAGTGACTTTACACATCGCTCACTCCTTTCAAGAACGCCATAAATCAAAAACCGTCAATTTTCAGTAGTGCATGTTTCCGGAATGCCCAGAAAATGTACTATATCCCAGTAAAAGAGGCATATTTTGAACTTAATATTTACCCGCTACAGGGCAGAAAGTTTTGTTTTTGCATTTTGAAGAAAGGGTATTGTTTAATAATTTTTTTTAAATATACTAAATATTTTTCAAATGGAGAACAAACCTTCAGGTTTTACCTTAAAAGATCTGTTGCACAGTAAAAGGTTCAGTAAGAGGCTTGATACTTATTTTTAATACTTTGTATTATATTTTTAAACTTTAAAAACATTCTCCTGAAAAATTAAGTTTTTAGATTTATGACGTTCTTGAAAGGAGTGGGCGACATGTGCAATATTCACCATTACACCCACGATTGACCACCACAAGTCAAATTTTTGGAACTCATACATAACCATATATTTTTTTATCATATTTTAATGCAGCTTATAATTTGATAAGATTATTTTATTCACAACATTTTTTTGTTTATATATATATACTACTACTACTACTGACAACTCCCCGCACAAAGGTGCATAGGGCACTGCACCAAATTGATGCAATGGTCGCTTTATCGTTTTTATTACATGAACGCAAGGTGATCAGTCCTGCGTTTGAGGTACAAGTTCAGAGTAATGTTGAACAAATTTTAGAATGAAAAAAGCACTTGTGTTTATTTTACCCCACTCCCTGGGAATCGAACACGGAACCCCCAGGATAAATGTGCTAGCTACTAAACAATGTAGGTGGACTTTATGCATGTAAAATTATATTAATTTGTCCCCCTTATGAATCATACCTAGTAGACAAAGATGATAACAGCCATATGTAACATTTGATATTCGCTTAAATCAATTGTTAAAAAAAATATTGGTCACTGTTGGCAATAGTTATGTTCATATCGACGTGCCCTACGTAAAGTGCTCTAACTACATTTTTATCAATTTTTAGATATTTGGTGTACGTTATCAACTGACCGTTATCTATAAATATAAATAAACAAAAAAATATAAAAAATAAAATATATATAAATACATATATATATATATATATATATATATATATATATATATATATATATATATATATATATATATATATATATATATATATATATATATATATATATATATATATATATATATAAATATATATATATATATATATACATATTTATATATATATATATATATATATATATATATATATATATACATATATATATATATATATATATATATATATATATATATATATATATATATATATATATATATATATATATATATATATATATATATATATATATATATATATATATATATATATATATATATATATATATACATATAAAGTAAATTACGCCTAGTTCTCAGGCGTATAAGACGCTATCCACATCAAATTTTAAAAATGAACTGAACTCCTAAAACGCTAACTTCCAAATTTTGACAAAGCACAAAGTCTTAAAAAATATTTTATCGTGGTTTTGAATGTATAATACTACAATACTTTAGAATTTCAGATAAAACCGTTAATTAATAATAAAAAAAATACATTTAATTTAAAAATAATAAAATCTAAGCTCTCTCCTGTAAAGTAACAGATTTGCAGATGGAGTACTTTACGTAGGGGCCGTCGATATGTGAGAATGTATTGGTTGAATCGTTTGAAGCAATTAAACGCAATTCATTTCAATAATGCCAAGGAATACCCGATCGCAATTGCGAGTACGACATACTGACATATTTCATCAGCAACTAATATCCACTCAAACTGTTGAATCGTTTATATCACGAGTGGGAAACCTGCAGCCTGGCTACCCTGAGGCGACCTTTTTTATTAACAAAAATGAAATATTTGTGTTTTTATTATTGTCCGCCTCCGTAGTGTAATGGTCAGCACGCTCGGCTACCGTTCTGGAGGTCCCGGGTTCGATTCCCAAGGGGGGTAAAATAAATATAAGTGATTTTTTCACTGTAATATTTATTCAATACTACCCTAGACTGGTACCTGAAGCGAAAGGCTGATCACCTTTCCTTCATGTGTAAACGATCAAGATAACACTGCGTTTATATGACGCAGTGCCCTATGCACCATTGGGTGCTGATAAGGGTTTTATTATTTATTTATTATTTATTATTTACTATTTTTGTGAGCCTAGGCGGCTCATTATTAGAAATAGGTATCAAATAGTTTACAACATTTTGAGTGAACATCCAAATACTTGTTCACAAATCTGGATTATCTCCAATGAAAGGAGTTATTTTTCATATTATTTTTTATTGAACAAGTATTTGGACACACTCGAAATGTTGTAAATAAATTAACTGGTCAAATTATAAGCTAAAATAATAAAAATAAAAATGATAATTTCTGGTGTTTCTCATATATGTGCTTATAATCCAGGATTCGGACCTCACATACTAATAAAAGAGTTTCTACTCAATAAAAAGCTTCTTTTCATCTCATTAATAGATGTGTCTATGTGTCTAGTGAAGTTCTAGTGATTCAAGAACAACGTTTCGAAATTAGTTTCTAATATATAGAACTTCCAAGAATTTGAGTAGTGTGGTTGTCAATAATAGGCAGTATTGGTGAATGTTACACGTGTGTAAAGTGATCACTTAAATCAGTCTATGATGGTCGTCAGCCCCGTAAATGCCCAGACTTGTATATTCTTCTTCACCTTTGATGAGATGTCAAAAAATAATACCGAATTGTGATAGAGTGGGTTCAAACCAAGAAACTCTGACTCGAGAGTCCGCTACACCAACCACGGGACAACAACACGACACTTTTGACTTGTGCCATTTGTTTTTACACACCTTGTAAAGATTGGTGTCTTTGACTCCCTCATTTGCGGATTTTGTTTTGATGAAGAAGACCTTTACCACGTATTCTTTGTCTGCCCAATAAACGACCAAACGCCAACATTCCCTTCCCTACAAATATCTAGCTCATCCTAGAGAGAAAGAACCCAATTATATACAACCTTTTACTTATTTTTTTAAAAAACTTAACGGAATCAATTTATAGTCAAATAATAAGTTTAACGTGATTTACAATTATAATATTATTTAACTTGACATTTGCAAAAGTATTCAATTCTATATGCAAAGCCATTCTATGCTTTAAAAAAATACCCTGGACTTGTTACCTGTAGCGGAGGACTGATCACCTTTCCTTCATGTGCTAACGATCAAGATAACACTGCGTTTATATGATACAGTACCCTATGCACCATCGAGGAGGAAGAAGATTTTATTCACAACATGTGTCGGGTTGTGGTCCCGTGGTTAGTGTCGCGGACTCTTGAGTCAGAGCTTCTCGGTTCGAACCCACTTCACCACAATTTGATACCTATTTCTAATAATGAGCCGCTTAAGTTCACAGAAATAGTATGAAATCGAAATATTTTTGTAAATAATAAAAACACAAATATTTCTTTTACCATATATTAAGCACTAACATTGTGATTTTCCATTTTATAATTAAAATGTAACTTTGTTTTAAAAACACTAAGACAATTTAATTATTACAAATATTTCTCTTTAAAAAATAATAATAAAATAACACTGCGTTAATATGATACAGTGCCCTATGCACCACGTTGGTTTTCTTTTATTTATGAATGTAACTATTTTTTATTATATACTTTTACTAAATGTAAAGCTGTACAATACCTGAATAAATGTTACACCAGGTTGTGGATAAGGGTTTTGACATTTGGATATTTTAAGTGTGTCCAAATAAGAGTGAAAGATGTTTGGAAACATGGTCCAAGTTGCATGTCATGATAATGTTGCAGCTGCCTGGAGAGCTTGTACTGGAACTGCATCGAGGAGAGGTTCTGCTGGGACGAAAGCATAGCGGAGTACGAGCGGGAGGGAGACGGCGGCGGGGTGACCAATGGCGGCGCCAGCGTGGAGGGCCTGCCGGTCACCGCGCAGCCGGGCGCCGACAATAACAACCATCTCTACTACCGCCACCTGGACGCCCATCGCGAGGTCTTGCTGGAGGTGCCCATCCTGGCTCCCAACATCTACCAGGTAATGGTGAAGATGACTCGCAGGAGGAGGTGTCCGATGAGTAGTTCGGTGTGTGAATGAACTTCCTGGAGATATTCTAATTCATATAAATTGGTGATTTTTTTACATTTATATCGGTAGTGTAAAGGCAAAGGGGTATATCTGTCTCAGACCAAATTTTACAGGAGAGTAAAAACAAACATGTGAAATTAAATAACTCATTTTTTTAATGCATTTTTATATGTACATATCGTAATAGAATTAAATAAGTATTGCAACTATAGCTATATATATCCTTTTGCCAGATTATGAAATACACTATTTTAGACATTTTGTGAAACAAACTTAGAAAATGAAAAATTTGACAGATATACCCCTTTGCCATTACACTGCCGATATGTCTTTTAAGATTACTTATTTTATTACTGATTTTAATTATTTTCTTGAACATTTCTTTGTTCTTTATCTTATTTTTCACCTATTTTTCTAATTTAAAATTATTAAAATTAAGAGTAGCTTTTATTCCGTAGTTCAAATTGTAAACCTCATTTTTCTTTACAATATATTATATGGAGAAATTATACCAACGAACACTCCAATCATTTTCATCTGTTCATATCAATTTGCTTCAAATATCCTTTTATTCACCAATCAAGATCATTAATGCATAGAATTTTTTAACATCACAAAATTATTCAAAATGTAAAATCTAGTCATAGAAACATTGTGTAGAAAGTGTGACACTTCTTATTGACTTTATATACATTCATGATAATTTTTGTTTTGTTTTTGTTCCACAGGTGTTCTCTAAGTCAATGATCTTCAAGGATGATCCAGAATTTAAGAGACTAGAACTGGAAGATAATATTTTGAATAACAACAATAAAGAAAATGATTACTACAATGGTCATATGGGAAAAGTGGTATCTTTTAAAGACCAAGAAAAGGATAATGAAAAAGAAAAGAAAGGCGAATCAGATCTGGAACCGGAGAAAAAACCTTATTCAGATTTCGAAATCATGTTTCAAGATGAATTGTACAAGATAGATGAAGAAGACGAGGATAAACCCAAGTCACCAGAATCTCCGGATGAAGGGATTTCTATGAAATTCGCCAAAGGCATGTCACCAAAAGTAGAAGACAAGTTAAGTCATTTAGATACTCCCGAAAAAATACCAGATACTCCACCTCAGAAAGTTGTCATTCGAGAAGATAGCACCAAGAGCCTTCATCTGACCAGAACAGCAGAACTTAGACACAACATGCCGAGAGCAAACAGCGCACTCAACCTACCAAGAACCGACAGCGTCAAAAGCATGACGAGAAATAACTCCAGACAGGACCTGATCAAGAGAGTGGACAGCGCCAAGAATTTGAAAAATTTGCTGGCCAAACTGCCTCAGAGAAGCGCTTCTTTCCTTTCCGTACCGAACCTGATAGAACCAGACCAACCGAACAAATCGCAAAGCGACGAAGTGTTTACAATCTCGTCAGCAGAAATGGATTCTCATCCGAGCGGAGAATACTCCTTAATAAGCAGAATACCCGACACGCCAGTTATCAAAGGAGCTCTCCCTAAATTCTTTGCAGAGACCCCTAACATTCCTGAGTACAAGGCAGAAACTAGTCTTCAAAGCATAGCCAAAACTCCTGATGTCATTTTTGCCGAGTTTGATTTCAGCATGCCAAGGTACTACGCCAAGAGGAACATCGGTCAGACACCGGAGCCGAGTGTCCATCATAGCAAATCCATGCCAGATCTCAATGAGGACAACGAGAAAACGGAAAAGGTCAACAAGAGATTGGTGAAAATTAGAAGCAAATTGAAGCCATTAGTTATTAAAAAACATGACAAGGATCCAACCAGACATTCCCACCAGGAGTTGCATAAATTTTAATAAATTTTAATGTGTGTTTAACATTTCATCATCTGAGTGCTTGTTTTCCTAAAATACTGCTTTTGAACAGAACTATTTATACATTTTGAAATCTTAACAAAGATGAAGTCTGTATGGAAGTCTGGGAATTAACAGGGCTTACGAGCTGTTATAGGATGGTTTTAAGGGATCACATTATATACATGTAAAATTCATCATTTTACCCAAATTGACAACCACAATTATAAAATTTTGGAACTCATATATAAATATATGATTCCATTCATATGTTGCATCATGTGGGAGTTTGAGGGTAGTATCTATAGTTGATTTGACTTTGCTTTATTTAGCAGAGTAAATGTATGCAAGATACTTTCCGAATTATTTTTCATATTGGGAGATGCTAGAAAACATGATTAGTTAGATTTTTTTGATACTTATAATTTGACCAGTTACTTTATTCGCAACATTTTGGTTCAAATCCTTGTTCACAAATATGGATTTCTCCACTATTTTTCGGTTGTAAAAATAACTCTTAAGTGGAGAAACCCTGATTTGTGAACAGAGAACAAGGAAACAAGGACCCTCCTAAAATGTTGAAAACTATTAATATCTATCAGGTTTAAAGGCACATATTTTAGTTTTTCAAATGCCAAGTGATATAATCTGTGAGCCATATAACCCGTCAGATGACAATTTAGGTATATTGAAAGCAAACAGCGTAAGCAGGTTAATAATTTTTATTACCTCTTTTGGAAACCATACCTGATTGAAGGTGGTAAATTGACAAGTAATAACAAATACTGTGGAACCTTTCAAAACAAGCATAATTCGAAACACTCACTAAGTGAAACATTCTTTGTTTTAACTAGCTTGGAAGTCCCAGCTCACAAGCGAATGTCGTGAAAAGGGGACTCTGCAACTCATAAGCGAAATGTCACTCCTCAAGGAAGCAACTTTTTCACATAATTTATTTGCTCGGTATGCGAATAACTCACGAGAGGTTCCACTGTATAAGATTTCAAGATTGCCATATTTGATTCTGATAACTTAATTTTTTATATCATATAAATTTCTAAAAAGTTAATCAAATACTAAGCTCCTTTCATCTCTCGGATGGATGAAAAAACATCTTCACTTTTTATGATCATATTTGGGTAATGATGTCATTTTGAATATGACATTTCGCTCACTCCTTTCAACGTCAAACTTGATTTTCAAACTTGATTTTTCAGGAGAACGTTTTTAAAGTTTAAAAATATAATACAATGTATTAAAAATAAATATCAAGCAAATTATTGAACTTTTTACTGTGCAACGGATCATTTTAGGTAAAACCTGAAGGTTTTTTTTTTCCATTTGAAAAATATTTAGTATATTTAAAAACATAATTAAACAATAGCTTTTCTTCAAAAAGCATAAACAACACTTTCTGCCCTATAGCGGGTAAATATTAAGTTTAAAATATGCCGCTTTTGCTGGGATATAGTACATTTTCTTGGCATTCCGAAAACATGCACAACTGAAAATTGACGATTTTTGATATATGACGTTGTTGAAAGGAGTGAGCGATTCCAGACATAGAACATAGAACATAGTCGATATGTAAGAGTGTGATTTCCCAGAAAAATATGATATTCAATTAATGACAATTTTAATATGACAAGACATTTCACGAACAATCAGTATTTTATATTTCATTCAAACCCTTATCCGCACCCCAATGGTGCATAGGGCACTGCATATAAACGCAGTGTTATTTTGATTGTTAACACATGAAGGAAAGGTGATCAGCCCTCCGCTTCAGATACCAGTCCAGGGTGATATTGAATAAATATTAGAGTGAAAAAATCACATATATTTATTTGACCCCCCCCTGGGAATCGAACCCCGGGACCTTCAGAATGATAGTCGAGCATTACTCTATGGAGGCGGACATTTTATATTTACGACTTTTTATTTATGAGATTACTTTATTTACTTTCATCTTTGAGATAGATGAACATCTTCACCTGTTATGACCATATTTGGGTAATGATGTCATTTTGAATGTGACATTTCAGACAAGGCAAGAGAATATAGTCAATATGTAAGAGTGTAATTTAAAAAATAAGATGTTACATTTACGACAAGATATTTCACAATCAGTATTTTATATTTATGACCTTTTAATGTTTAAAAAACCTGTTTATGTATTTAGTTTAAATATCTAAGAATTATGTTTTGTATAGGTTATTTGCTTAAGTGTTACTTATAATAGTAAGACGTGTACTTGAACATTCTGAACCCATGATATGAACCCATGGTATGATTCCAGATGATGATAGGTTTTCTCATAGAATTTTAATGTGCGCAGTTTTCTTCGGTTGTTTATTGAATGCCAAAATTTATCCATGGCTGGAATCACAGTAAAAAGATGACACTTTATCTCCTTCTTCTGTGCGTGTCATGTCACATCCCCCTGACGTCGACTGTCACTTGAGAGTAATTGTCCCTATCTTGGGCAGCTCTTAACAGCGCCTCGACAGACCTGATCCCCGTCCAATCTCGTATATTTCGGAGCAAGGAAATCTGCCTTCTGCCCACACCTTGTCGACCCTCTATTCTCAGTTCTGACCCTTACTTTATATATATACATAGCGCTTATAACTTAAGCTTCACTTTTGAAAATTTATCATATTTATAAAGAGTTATACCACATGTATAATTTCTTGCACATGCTACTTCTTCGGCAACATCTATGGTTGAACTTAGGTTTTGTCTCAAAATCTAGAATTTGTGCAGAATTCAGCAAAATCCAGAATTTGTGAACAAAAATTAAGACACACTTCAGTGTATTGTACAATATTCATATTGCAAACTTTTACTGTGCTAGCTTGTGAGCTGTTGCATTTCTCTCTTGAAAATATTACTTTACATGCTGTTTCTTCCTGCACATCACTCTCTCACACAGCACTCTTATGCTGTGTATGTGCATTGTACATATGAGAACGCTGTACAGCACTGGGGGTCAACAGAAATGTCAATCGCATCAAATTAATTAAATCATTCTATCAAAGTGCAGGCCTACTAACTCGGTATCTTATACTTACCAATTGAAAACGCCAGATTAATGGCAAGTATTATCTTTAGTTCTAAGCCAAATTAAATTATGTATTTTATCTAGTATTTTAAGAAATTGACAGTAAATGTATTATATATTAGGAATATTTTACTTGTATGACTATATAGACGTTCTTAGGAAAAAAATGTTACATTAAATGTCCAATTTTTTTTTCAAAAAGATCTTTTTATGCCACAAGCCTGCTTTTTCTTTAAGTTACTCCACATAGCTCCTTCTTGGATTTTCTTTTCCTCTCTTCCCTTTTATTTAAAAAATTAATTGTTAATCCAAGTATGTAATGTATAAGACCACGGGACTTGTTTCAATGTTATGCCTTAATATGGGACTATTGTAAAATATGATAAGAAAAACTCACATTTTACAAAAAACCCTCAAAAGCCGTCAAAAAAATTACATAAAAGGGGGAGTCTCATTTTTCGCTAGTCTACAATACCGACTCAAATGTACTAGCTCCACCTCTACCAATCAACAACACATACTCATCATTCTAGTTCCATCTCTGCATTACTCTCCGAACCCTGAACTTCTCGGCACTGCATCCAAGATATACATCTCTGTGATGAGACTCTATGACAGGTCAATAAAGCAGTTGTAACATCGGAGTGAGTTACAAGAGAAAAAAATCACAAAATTCTTCAAACACAAGAATTTTTAAAGCAAAGTAAAAATATATAAGACATGTGTAAGACCGTTTACCACATATCGCCCCCTCCTTTCAACAACGTCATCTCTCAAAAATCGTCAATTTTCAGTTGTGCATGTTTTCGAAATGCCTAGAAAATGTACTATATCCCAGCAAAAGCCACATATTTTTAACTTAATATTTACCCGTTACAGGGCAGAAAGTAGTGTTTTTGCATTTTGAAGAAAGGTATTGTTAAAAATAATAAAAAAAATTCAGGTTTTACCTAAAAAGATCTGTTGCACAATAAAAAGTTCAATAAGTGGCTTGATATTTATTTTTAATACATTTTATTATATTTTCAAACTTTAAAAACGATCTCCTAAAAAATCAAGTTTTTTGATTTATGACGTTCTTGAAAGGAGTGAGCGATATGGAATAGAGACCAGAGTTGACACAGTGAGAACCAAATCTCTTCTATGAACTTCAGAAATGAGGACATTGAGGTGCATAACCGGAAACACATTAAGAGACTGAAAAAGACACTTTGAAAATGGGAAAATGTGTAGTACAGAGGATATAGTCAGATGATGAAGACAGCGAAGACGATTCTGGAATGCCCATGTCAATAGAATGCGAGAAAATAGACTGGCCCGAAGTGCTCTTCAAGAGAACCCAGACGGAAGATCACCTGGAAGACCTCCAAAGCGATGGCGTGACAGCCGCCAGTCCACATCTCAAGTCCACAGTACAAACAGATCCGAGGATCTATAAGGAGGAAGAAGAAAAAACGAAGAAGAAGAAGCATTCAGGATTGAAGACTGGAATCTTACCACTCGCTTTCTGCTATTCTTGTTGCACAATGTAAATCTTTTGAAAAAATCTTCACTACTGTTTTCGTCATCCCCTCATCATCATTAATGCTTCCAGTACTATTAGAATATATAAAAAGAGTCCCTTCCCATTCCTGACTACCTTAGTAAGCTCAAAACTGGTGCAAGCGGTGAGTGGAATAAAATATTTTCTGTAGCATCCACTGGATCTTATTTCAACCCGTAATACCCAAATCCCCTTGGTTCCGCAAAATCAAAATACCCAAGCTGAATGTGTCCCTTCTGCGCAGGCTGAGGATGGGACATACTATACTTGCATCCCACCTCAAAAAAATTAACATACTAACCTGTTCATTATGCGCGTGTGGAGAGGAGGATGAGACTGCTGATCATATATTATTTAACTAACCCTTAATGCCTAACCTCGAGTTCCTTCAGGACATTCGCTCGGAGGGTTTGTTCTTCCCGCTGAATGTCCAGCACCTCTTATTAATGAACTACCAAAATGTCAATAGTGCGACCGCACCATTGACACCACTGATATGACCATAAAGCATTTTAAAAAGTATGGCAAAAACGTTTAAGTAACTTCAAGTAAAATCATTAAAAAAAATGTTTAAGTTAAATCATTATTATGGCATTTATCACTCAATTTTGGGTACTTTGCAAAAAAAAAAATATTTACATATATAGAATATCAGAAATGGCTACATCGGTGTTGCATACCCACACTAGCACTAGCTTGTGCAAGTTCTAAACTGATTATATGTACGGGTCTCTTGAGGATACATTTTTTCTTCATCTTCTGCTTGATGTAGGCCCTATGGCCTATTTTAAAGAGGGATTAGCCTCCTGCGATGTCGATTCCCAGCTGTCGATCCATTCCTTTGGTGGTCTGCCCAGGAGTCGTGTATCTTAGGGTTGCCCGTACAGTGCAATGTGGTGGATAAGATATAAGGATAGAAAAACAGAATGTCAAGGAATTAAAATGTTTTATTTCCATAGTAACAATAGTTTGAGGCAAAACTTAAAATGATAAAAACATAATTAATTTTTTAAAGTCATTCTACGATATATCTGTACATACAATATTACTTGTTTACTGGTTGTAAGGGGAGTCCATCTTGCCTTAATGTACCTAACAGGTTTAGTATAGTACATTACAGTAGTGGGATAGGTACACTTCATTTAGAAAGAAAATTACAGTTATATTAGACAATAAATAATAACAAAAATGTAATAGATTTTCATGCAAGAAACTGCTTATTGTACATGATTAAAAATAAAACAGATTTGGCATATTTTGAATCCGGTTGTTAATACTATTTTATCGAGTTGTATGAATTTTAAATACCATTTATCCTAATCACTCAATTAATAAAAAGTATTAGAAACCGTTACCTATTAATGTATGGAAATGAAGCATTGAGTTGGCCAAAGACAGATTAAAGTAGATTGAATCCTGAATGTATGATTTTTGAATGGCAAAATAAGGAAAGAATGCAAGGCTGAGATAAACAAATTCTATGAAATTAAGAAACATGTGTTGAGATGGTTTGAACATGTGGAATGTGTTTACTAATAATAGAATGTAATAGAAGCAGAGGAAGAGAGAGGAAAACTTGTCATTGCCGAGTTATTCATATACTTGGTGGACAGATCAGGAATTGACGAAATTGGCGGGTTTGTATGAGAAGTTGCATGAATGTGGAAAAAGCGGGCGAAGACAGTGGTGTGGTGTTCTATCCACTTTGTCTACTACTGCGGGGAATTGGAATCATAGTAAGTTAGTTATTTAGTCAGTTTTAAATACAAAATAAAAATGGAAACGTACATCATTGGAAAACATAAATGACTAAAAGATTATTATGCCAATATTTATATTGGAATATAGATAAAATGTTTGGAGCTTTATTAAGCTCCAAACTTTTTAATAAAGTCTAAAGGGTGATACAAAAGTCCTCAGCATCCTTAAAAGGATGCTCTCCCAGGTAATAGGGAGTAAACAACAATGATCAGGAATTACATCACTGAATACTTTTTTTGACTGCCCACTGTTTGCAGATAAAATATAACTTATGAGACATACAGTTAATTGTTATTTATATATTCCACATTTCTTATAAGTTTACCCGCTTTTTAAACGGAAAACGACAGTGCTCTATGCACCATGAGGTCCGAACAAGGGTTAGAAACAAAGAAGTATTTCAAAACTTATATATTTTGCATAATTTTGCCATGTGTAATTCATACTTTTGGTCTCAAACCGTATGGAAGAATACGGAAAAGAGGTCTATATCAAGCAGTGGAGGGCAGAAGGCTAAAAAAGAAGAAGAAGTGTCAGACTGTAAAAATAATCATCAAAAAAATAATACCATTTGCGTTTTTCAAGTATTCTTAAAAGATTACAGCATAACACATATAGTAAAACAATTAAAACAAAATAAAAACTAAAAGAGGTAAGACCTCATTTGGAAAATGGCATTTTTCATACAATTCGATAATAAGTTGCGAATAAAAAATAAACAAGCGTTTTCTATACACACAAAACAATAATAAGTACAGAGATGATAATATTATAATAATTATTCTATAACCAAAACGAGGAATGAAGTAAGAATAATGAATTATAATGCTTAAAATAAAACTAGATTTACAATTCAATAAAACTAAACAATAGGATAATATAATTAATAGTTACAAGTAAAATACCAAAAGTATTTGAAAGGAAAATGTATTTATTTTTGTTACATCGAAAGGAATACAAAGTCATAGGTTTATGGCAAGATTAATGGATAGAGGCATTTTATACACAGGGAGTAACAAAACAATTAAATAAATATATAATTTAAATTTCTTTTTTATCTTTTTTATCTTTTATGTTTTAAACTAACAGATTCTCATTTTTCTTCCTCTGTCCTTCATACTAAACACACTCACATGCGTCACATATCGCTCACTTCTTTCAAGAACTTCATAAATAAAAAAAACTTGATTTTTCAGGAGAACGTTTTTAAAGTTAAAAAATATAACACAATGTATTAAAAATAAATATCAAGCCACTTATTGAACTTTTTACTGTGCAACAGATCTTTTTAGGTAAAACCTGAAGGTTTTTTCTCCATTTGAAAAATATTTAATACATTTAAAAAAATAATTAAACAATACCTTTTCATCAAAATACAAAAACAGCACTTTCTGCTCTGCAGCGGGTAAATATTTTAAAAATATGCCGCTTTTGCTGGGATATAGTACATTTTCTGGGCATTCCGAAAACATGCACAACTGAAAATTGACAATTTTTGATTTATAACGTTCTTGAAAGGAGTGAGCAATATATCCCTTCAAATATATTCCACTCCTTGATTGGTCAAGAATTGGGATTGTAAACTGATCACCTCACATTTATACAATATAATTAATGATCAATATTTTTTGTTGTTGCATGAATAATGACTTGAATTTATTTTAATTGAAACATGAGTAAGTTCAGTTAAAGCAAAAGATAGAGAAAATCTAAGATTGTTTCTCTGATTTAATGGTGCATAGGGCACAGCATCAGACGTATGAGGTGGTTTTCATATGAGGTGTAAACACTCCTAAGAGTGGAATAAATTTGACAAAATTAGGATGACATGAGTGAAGGAGCAAAGGGTGGAGGATATTACTGCTAACAGAGAATGAAATGCAGGAAGATTGTAGGCAGGAAGAGGAGAATAACAGCAATGGCTAGGGCACTCGGGGTTACATATCCGTAACCAGACTAGCTTGTGTAACTTTTACATTGCAAATGTGTAGATGTTTCGAGGTTTTAAAAAATACACTTAAAAAAAGATAAGTTATTTTGGTTAGTAAAGAGATTATGGTAAAATAAATATATACAAAAATACTACATTTCCATCCCCCTTAATATGCCATTTTGTTACAAATACAAATTGTTCTAAATCTGTTAAAATGCCACGGTTTTACATGGCGATATCACCATAGAAACACCATAGTATTATGTATATAGAAGAATTATATGAAAATTGATATTTATTCTATCTCAGATTATGGAGAACTAAAATAGAATCATACTTTAATATATACACACATTATATATATATATATATATATATATATATATATATATATATATATATATATATATATATATATATATATATATATATATAATTTAAAAACATAGTTGCATATCTCTCGACCTATTACAATGATAATAATAAATGTTTGATGTCTATTTCGTATCAATGCTTGGGTGAAATTATTACTGGGGTTTTATGCCTCCTTTTCATAAATAATTCATACTTAAAAAAAAAAAACAAAAATAAGCACAGTGCAAGTATCGTATTAACTTATAGAAAAACATTCGCGATTCAAATATATATTTTTTAAAAACTCTTAATTGACTTACAAAATGGATTCAAATAATTACATACGGTTACTTAAGTTTTTAAAAACTGAAAATATACTTTGATTCTGGTATATATCTAGCCTAAGTTATATTGAAATTTGGAAGTTGGATAAGTGTTTATTAGACCTGAATTATTTGAATATAAATTGACCATCTGTTAACACTGAATCACTGACTTCAATTTGCTTTTTTTTTGCAAAACACAAAAATATGATTATACCTCCGTTTGGCCGCTATTTTACATTTTCTATAATTATTTTGGCACAGTCAATTTTCAAGATTTCAAAGCACAAGAACAACACAGTGGAACCTCTCGTAACGAGCATAATTCATATTATTTTTTGACATCTCTTCAAAGATGAAGAAGAATATGGAAGTCTGGGCATTTACGGGGCTGACGACCGTCATCGGCTGGTTTAAGTGATCACTTTACACACGTGTAACATTCACCAATTCTACCCATTATTGACAACCACACTACTTAAATTCTTGGAAGTTCTATATATATGAACCAATTTAGAAACCTTGTTCTTGAATCACTAGAACTTCACTAGAGACATCTATTGGTGAGATGTAAAGAAGCTTTTTACTAAGCAGAAACTCTTTTATTAGTATGTGAGGTCCGAATCTTGGATTATAATCACACAAACATGAGAAACGCCAGAAAATACCATTTTCATTTTTATTATTTAATCTTATAATTTGACCAGATAATTTGATAATTTGGAGATAATCCAGATTTTGTGAACAAGTATTTGGACACACTCAAAATGTTGAGCATAATTCTTTTCAGAATCTTACTCGTTAAGTGGAAAAAAAATGTTTTGACTGGCGTGGAAGTCCCGACTCACAAGTAAAAGTCGTGAAAAAGAGACTTGCCCATTCTCTGTAAGTTGTGATGCAAAATGTTTCTCGGTAAGGGAGAAATTTTCTCATTTTTTTACTGGTCGTAATGCGAATTACTCATTATCAGAGGTGCTCGTTAAGAGGTTCCACTGTACTTGGATTTTTAATATTCTATAATACGAAATAAGGAGGTTGAATAATCTAATACTTCTAGTATGGTACAATTCCTTAGGGAAACTTTCCTTCATTGGAAAGAGGCATTGAGTTGTGTCGTTTTATCACCGTAACGCCACAAAAAAGGTTAAGGTGAGTACTCACTTAACTCATGATGAATGTAACCGACTTGTAATGTGGATGTTTCATCTGACAATATGCAAGCTATGTTATTCATAGTTTCGGCATGGTTTCGGTAATGCAATTACAGTTACAGGTTGTTAAGTGAATATTCACCTTAAAGTGGGCAGAAACACTGTTTTAATCACAACTGAAGATTTCCAGATAAAAGAAATATTAATACATATTTTTTACATAAAATGAATAATTCAGAAAACTTTCAAAATTAAAAATTGTATATCATTGGTTAAAACCACAACAAATTTGTAAAAAGAATTAATTAAATAA
This sequence comes from Brachycentrus maculatus, assembly GCF_059751285.1. NCBI lineage: Eukaryota > Metazoa > Arthropoda > Insecta > Trichoptera > Brachycentridae > Brachycentrus > Brachycentrus maculatus. The sequence goes on along the minus strand of NW_028280962.1, from coordinate 101,680 downwards.
ACGTGAAATATAAATTCCATTAGAATAAATATAAGTCTTGATATAAATAATTTTTTAAAATGATTTCACTGAATTCAGAGGATATTTAATCCTCGTAACAGCTGTTTCGTCTCGATACAGCACTGTCATGAAAATAAACACAGTAGAACCATTAATCTTGTATAATTTATGTGAATAATAATAGTTTATGGAATTGTACAACGTGACAAATAGATGTTTTTTAATGATGAGCGATTGTATTCAAAAACCAAATTAAGTTTAGACGGAAGTCTTAGTAAAGAATCACAATAAGACATTATTTAATTCGGTTTTTGGGTAGTGAATTTGTTTACATGTTGTATATTTCTAGTTACTGTTTGACAATTTGACATCAAAAACTTTATATGGATAGAAACATAACGAACAAAAGAAACAAACGATTACCCATTAGTCACATCTATAGTTTATATAATACTTTGGTTTAAAACGAATCTTAGATTTAAACAAAGGCCAAAAAAAACTAAAACACACGGTATAGGATTTTATATCATAGTACCCTAACATGTAAGGCATAAATTACTGTGAATAAAGTTGCAAACTACAGTTTTGAAAATATATATCATTTTATCTACGTGCTTTCAAAATGTTTACAAAGTCTAAAATTGTATTAAATACAGATTACATATTATTGTGATTTGATTGTTTTGGGATCAATAGTACTAATAATTACAATTTCAAATTAATTACGTAGAAAGTTGTAGGTCACATACAAAAATAATTTGAGAAATATAAATTTAAATATGTAAAATCGTCTTAACAGTGTGAATTTGGTATAAGATTTTATGTAATGGAGATTGAGATGGTGAAAATACTACAAACAAATGGCGAAATAATTCGTAAACCTGAAAAGATTTTTAATAGATATCTCAGCTAAGATGAAATTTTAGCAACCTTTTCACAGGATTTGATACAAAAGTCTGGGAAACTACACATTTGTCTCTTATGTGACTATTACACATGTGTATAATTTGCCAGTAACCAGGGTTTAAAATGTTTTAACTAGATCCTTAGATCAAATTTTATTTTTGCTGTGTAATAGATATCTGTTTCAGTAATGACAACGTAATACATTTTTCGCTAATTGATTCGGCAGTCACTTTGTGGAAAAATCTAAACATTTTTAATCCATTCAGTGTTTGAAAATGATGCGAAATGCATCAAAACACGTGTCACAATAGATTTTAAGAAATAGTGGCATTTACTAAGTAAAACTTAAATTAAAAAATGCAATCCATTTTGTTTGTGAATGGTGGCCGTGCTAATATGAACCAAAACACGACTTATGACACCACTGATTTAAAAGAAATTATGACCGGTGTTTCATCTTGAAGAAGAGCAGTTCGATAATGCTTTCACAAGGCGAATAGGCTTTCACAAAATAAATTAATTCTCTGGAATTAAAAACTGTATTTCGATTTTTACAATATTCATAATAATGGATTGTATGTATGGACATATCGCTCACTCCTTTCAAGAACGTCATAAATCAAAAAACTTGATTTTTCAGGAGAACGTTTTTAATGTTTAAAAATATAACATAATGTATTAAAAATAAATATCAAGCCACTTATTGAACTTTTTTCTGTGCAACAGATCTTTTTAGGTAATACCTGAAGGTTTTTTCTCCATTTGAAAAATATTTAGTATTTTTAAAAAAATTATCTGGTCAAATCATAAGCTTAATAATAAAAATGAAAATGCTATTTTCTGGCGTTTCTCATGTGTGTGATTATAATCCAGGATTCGGATCTCACATACTAATATAAGCTTTTTTGCTTAATAAAAAAAGCTTCTTTACATCTCACCAATAGATGTCTCTAGTGAAGTTCTAGTGATTCATGAACAAGGTTTCTAAATTGGTTCATATTTAAAAAAATAATTAAACAATACCTTTTCTTCAAAATGCAAAAACAACATTTTCTGCCCTGTAGCGGGTAAATATTAAGTTTAAAATATGCCTCTTTTGCTGGGATATAGCACATTTTCTGGGCATTCCGAAAACATGCACCACTGAAAATTGTCGTTTTTTGATTTATGACGTTCTTGAAAGGAGTGAGTGATATGTCCATTCAATAAATGAGTAAAGTGAGTATTTTAACCATAGCTGTTCAGCCCTGAATTTATGGAATATACAAAGTATTTATGTTACTTGGAATATGTGTAACTTACAAAATGTTAGTAACAAGGTTGTGAATCGTAGGTAGAATGGCGAATGATACACAGCGTAAAGAGTTATCACTTAAATCAGACAATGATAGTTATTTACCCTTTTAAATACCCAGATTTGTACATTCCCATCACAGTGTCATCTTCATCTATGTTGAGATATCAATAAAAATCTCAATTACAACCCTTTTTTGGAAAAATCGAACATTCTTTAGCAAAAATTTGGATACTCAAAATATTATTGTGAAGTAAAAGTAATTATTTTCGTTATCAAAAATCATGTTGAATTTGTTGGTTATCTGCAGACTTAGAACTTGTTCATAATCATATAAAGGGGAAGAACGAAAAACATAACTTAAAACATTTAAATAAATATTTTATATCAAAATCATCACCGAAATATGAATTAATTTAAGGATCAAATTTCTTAATACATTTTACTATTCCAGTGGAAATTTTCTGCTCGTTTATTGCTATATGTACTTAGAAATGTCAATCTTAAAAAAACCCTTCATGTTAATCTTAGATTGGAGGACATCTGTAAAATTTACGATGGAAATTCAATTTGTAGGGAGAACTGAGGTAACACATGTAAAGAATATAGTGACTGATTTTATGTTCGTATATTCTTCTTCTTCTAACCCTTATCCGCACCCAATGGTGCATAGGGCATCATATATAAACGCAGTGTTTTCTTGATCGTCAACACATGAAGGAAAGGTGATCAGCCCTCCGCTTCAGGTACCAATACAGGGTAATATTGAATAAATATTAGAGTGAAAAAAATCACTTATATTTATTTTCTTCCCTCCCTGGGAATTGAACCCGGGACCTCCAGAACGGTAGCCGAGCGTGCTGACCATTACACTACGGAGGCGAACATATACTTCGTATATACAGTTGTCATAAAACATGTTGGGACTTGTTTTTCTTTTTTTTAAGTTTTTTGTAAAATGTGACTTTTTCTCATGTGACATTTTACGATAGTAACGTTTTAAGTTACATTGAAACAAGTCCCATGGTCTAGGGTTACTAGGTTTTGTTATTATTCAAATTTGCTTATAAATGTCTGCCTCTATAGTTTGGCTACTATCCCAAAGGTTCCTGATTCAATTGCAATGGGGTCAAAATAAATATGATTTATTTTTACCCAAGTATTGTATCAATATTACCCTGGACCAGACTTAAAGCGCAGAACTTATCATTTTGCCTTTCTGTAATGAAGAACAGCTCTTTTCACTTTATCTCAATTAATTTTTTTATAAAACACAAAGGTAATTTTTGGGATTCATGAAAATATGCCCTTTGATCTTCACATTAATTCATATTTTCGATGATGATAATCGTATAGTCACCCTAAGTGTAAATTCATAACTCTATGCAAGACAAAAGTTTGTTGAGAAATAAAAGATTAGTGAACTCAAGTATACAAGGACATACTAACAAATTAAAAACATGTTTTTTTCACATGAAAGATGTAAATTTTACTTTTAATCAAGCAATTTGTATCATGTGTTTTCATCATCAAATAAGATTTTTTCATAATTATTAAATATTCGAACCTTGCATTGTAAGAGTTATGAAAATTCCAATTAGGGTGATTACTTTATAAACTATATTGCTCTATTTTTTTTAGCCATATTATTATTAGCTTATTCGTAAAATGGACGACAGATCAATCCCATAGCAAAAATAACACAGATCAAAGTTCTCTTTTTTTTCCATAAAATAAATAACAAAGAAACATGAATACTATTACTGACACATTGTTTGTGGGAAATGCTTAAAAGCGTCTTTTACATACTGTTGGTAAAGAGATGCTTTTAAACGTTCTATTTGCTTACTTATTGTCCGCCTCCGTAGTGTAATGGTCAGCACGCTCGGCTACCGTTCTGGAGGTCCCGGGTACGATTCCCAGGGGGGGGTCAAATAAATATTAGTGATTTTTTCACTCTAATATTTATTTAATAATCCCCTGGACTGGTACATGAAGCGGAGGGCTGATCACCTTTCCTTCATATGTAAACGATCAAGATAACACCGCGTTTATATGAAGCAGTGCCCTATGCACCATTGGGGTGCGGTAAGGGTTTTATATATATTATTTTATTTGCTTACTTTTGGTAGAGCGCAAGATGCCAAAAAACATTGTACAGATCGGAATTGGGTTAGCGGTTACTTATGATTAGTATACGACCCTAATTAGTATGCTAACTAAGGTTGGGGTTGATGAAAAAACTGCCCGACAACAATGTGTTAATAATAACAAATTTTGGTATTTTACAAATTAAATGTTAATTAAATAAATAAAATATTTAAATATTTAAAATCTTTCAATTCAATAGATATTTGGGGATGCATGCTTTAGGTTTTAGGGATCGCAAATTCTTTCTAGAAATCGGATATATAATATAATAAAATATAAAGGATGCTTATTCATAACTGTCAACAATGATTATTTCTTATCTTATTAAGGATATAAAATCTTCAAACTCAAGAATCTCCTATTTGCACAGAGATAAGTCACGCAATATATGCATTACCGTTGCAACAATACTAGAATATCTATGTGGATAGTATAACGTACGGGTCTGTGGTTTTTAAAACATCAATAAGGGATTTTTTTTAGTTAATAGTAATAAAATTTCATTAGACTTGGGATCGCGGACGCGAAGGGAGTTAGTCGGGAGCACTAAGACCTTACTGTCGGCAATCCACACAATAGTTTGACTATTTTAATAGTCTCTAAGTAATATACTTTAGAATGCAAATAACACAAATAGATCACTATTTTATTTGGCTTCATAACCATATAATAATATAACTTACCAGCTTTGTCGGGAGCATCGTACTTCATATATGATAAATTGCAACTTGCAGTAGTAGGAGTGAAATAAATAAGATATTTTATTTTTATTTTGTTTCGGCATTCACTTGTGGTAAGACATTATGAAATTGTAAAAGAAAAACACATGTTTTCTACCACTAGAGTTATATTTATTTAATTATAATGACTAGTTTCGGAAGCTATTCTTCCATCTTTAGTTTAAATTGAGACCTGAAGCAAAGCTTCCGAAACTAGTCGTTATAATTAATTAAATACATATAACCCAAGTGTTAAAAAACAAGTATTTTTCTTTTACAAATAAATAAGATGTCACAAGTAAGCGTAAATAACACACGGCGACACAGATCGTTAGACCGTTGGATCACAAACTGATTGCGTGGCTTTGACCATACATAGTGCAAATATATATCAAAGCAATATATATTAAGATCACATATTTTTTTATTTATTGAAATATTTTTAAGCATTAAAATAATAATTACGAAAAATATGGATTATATTGCTTGAATGATTATTAAATTGTCGATTGATACATTTTTAAAGTGGGATTTCAAATCCCCTCTTAGGCTTAGATACCGTAGAACGGAGCTACTTGAACTTTGATGTGTTAATTGAGCCCAGTACAAAAAAAAGATTTAATCTGTATTTGGTTTCCCTGACAGGTGACACTTATTATAATAAGTGTCACCTGTCAGGGAAACCAAATACAGATCCAATTTTTTTTTGTACTGGGCTCAATTAACACATCAAAGTTCAAGTAGCCCTGTTCTAGGTTACTTTAATAGTGGTATTTACCAAATAGTAGTAAAAAAAAAAAAATGGATTGATATTGCTACAACTGCTGAATCGATCGATGAAATGATAGTTCTTTTCCTTATAGCATATTTAATATTAAAATAGAGTGTGTCAATGACACATTTTCTGATGTTTCAACATCCATCATCAAATAATGTATAATTATTTTGGGTATATTTTACAATGCTCTCGACAAAGGGTTGAATACTCTCTGAACATACTCAATCTGGCACTCGCTATGATCTTTACAGTTTCTTAGAGCTAATTGAGTGTTACCTTAACTCGCAATACTTAACACTCGACAATCGATAAAAAAATCACTCAGATCTGTCAGATACATTTAAACATCGAGCGTCGAACAAGTTTAAGGCGGCCTCAAATAACTCTGTCCATTTCAAACACGGTCACTTTTCACTCGGCACTCGGAACTGTCCGTAGTAAGTGGGATTTATCGCGCCAGTTTGTGTCTCGCCACCTTGAGTGATACTTTGGATTGAGCACACTTCAAGGCAGCTGCAGCCTCCTCGCAGGTGGCTTCCTTGAGTGACTGTCCGCCCACTGAGATTATAATATCACCCTTCTGAAGTCTGCCATCGACCTCGGCTGCTCCACCATGTACCTAGAAATGACACAAATATCTTATTAACCTTTCCCTGAACAAAAGACCCAGTTCATATTTGTATGGATATCATAGTACGCAGCTCAGAACTCGCCGCCAGCTGAGTCACAGATTTCAGGTCCTTTTCAGCGCGCCGCCAAGCGCCGACTGACGGCGGCTATCCGATAAGTAAGAGGCCGGAAATCGGATCAAGCAAAAGCAGAGTAACATAACTGTCTCGCTCTCTCCTTGTGGTAATACCACATTTATTAGAATAAAAGAAATAACATGTCGCTAGATTCCTCGCACAATGGACCGATCAAGTTAAGGCAGCAGCAGGCACCTCGGTGCTTGGAGCTCTATGTGCAGCGCAGTCAAGGGATAGTTGGAGAAGAGTCATTGCTTCCACCATCAGTAATAAGTTGAATGGAGAGATTTTTTTATGTAACATATATTGCTCACTCCTTTCAAGAATCATAAATCAAAAATTATCAACTTTCAGTTGTGCATGTTTTCGGAATGCCCAGAAAATGTTTTATATCCCAGCAAAAGAGGCATGTTTTTAACTTAATGTTTACCCGCTACAGGGCAGAAAGTGTTGTGTATGTATTTTGAAGAAAAGGTATTGTTTAATTATTTTTTTAAATAAAGTAAATATTTTTCAAATGGAGAAAAGACCTTCAGGTTTTACCTAAAAAGATCTGTTGCACAGTAAAAAGTTCAATAAGTGGCTTGATATATTTTTAATACATTGTATTATATTTTTAAACTTTAAAAACGTTCTCCTGAAAAATCAAGTTTTTTGATTTATGACATTCTTGAAAGGAGTGAGCGATATGTCATATGAACCTTAGAGGCTTGCACACTTCACATCAAGATTTGGAATAAAGATAAATAAATTAGAGGGAAGATGCTCACCAGCTCAGATATGTAGACCCCGGGAGGAGGTTTCTTGGCCATGACCGTCAGCCCGATTCCTTTACCTGATTTTTTGATAAGATCTACGTCTATTTCGGTGAATCCGACAGTCTCAGGTCGGAGCACTAACATTTTCATCTGAAACACACACAAAAATGGTTTATTATAGCTCTGCATGTGAAAGGGCAAAGAAGAATGTTCATTTTTAATTAAAATTTTACTTGGTAAATACTATTCCTTAAAATCTATTGTGACACGTGTTTTGATGCATTCTTTATTATTTATTGAATGTTTTACGCAGATCTTTGTGGCACATTTTATAAACTTTTTAATTCAATAACTTAGTTTTAACCATTTTTTTATTAATAAAACTTAACCTACCGGTTTCGACAAGAACCTTGTCATCATTAGGGTTTATTTTAATTAAAAAACATTAAAATGCTCTCAGCAAAAACTTCCACACACTTCGTAAAAATCCTAAAAAAACTAAATTTTTTTCATGTTTTTAATGTTTTTGAATTAAAATAAATTCTGATGATGACAAGGTTCTTGTCGAAACCGGTAAGTTAAGTTGTATTAGTAAAAAAGTGGTTAAAACTAAGTTATTTAATTTTATAAAGTTCATTCTACATTATTTTCAAAACTGTATATGGTATAATTGAAATATAACTTGATTTTTAAATCACAATAAATATTTTATTTCAATATGATTATAATATCTACCAAAAGCGGTTAGCTTCAAAACTGGTAGACATTATAATTACGTTATAATAAAATATTTATAGTGATTTTAAAACGAAGTTATGTTTTACTTATAAAATGGAAAATCACAAAGTTATTGCTTCAAATATAAATTATATACCGTATATGGTTTGAAGAAAAATAATACATTGATATATTAAATAATTGATACAACAGAAAAACACCCCTTACAACAGTCCTCACAAGAACTGATTTCTCAGATAGTGTTGTTCACAAGAACTCATTCTGCAGATACATATTAATTACTTCACTAGAACTCATTCCTCAGATACAATTTAGTTCACAAGATCTGAGTCTTCGGATTCATTCATTCACAGAATTAAAACATTTAATTCACAAGAACTCACTCACAAAAAATCCTAATTACATATCGACGGCCCCTACGTAAAGTACTCTATTTGCAAATCTGTTACTTTACAGGAGAGAGCTTAGAAGATTTTTTTAACATATTTTTTAAATTTAATAATTAATGGTTTTATTCGAAATTCTTAACTAGTATTATACATTCTAAAACACGATAAAATAATGTATTAAATCGTTTCAAAACTTTTTATTTGTCAAAATTAAATAGTTGGCGTTTTAGGAGTTCAGTTCATTTCGAAAATTCGATGTAGATAGCGTCTATCTACATCGAATTTTCGAAATGAACTGAACTCCTAAAACGCCAACTATTTAATTTTGACAAAGCAAAAAGTTTTGAAACGATTTAATACATTATTTTATCGTGTTTTAGAATGTATAATACTAGTTTAGAATTTCGGATAAAACCATTAATTATTAAATTTAAAAAATATGTTAAAAAAATCTTCTAAGCTCTCTCCTGTAAAGTAACAGATTTGCAAATAGAGTACTTTACGTAGGGACCGTCGATATGTAATTTTGTAGTTTTCAGACTAAGCCTAATTTATTTTATATACCTTTTTTGTTTGTTTATATTTGTAGATAACGGTCAGTAAATAAAATACACTAAATATCTCAAAAATGTAGTTAGAGCACTTTACGTAGGGCACGTCGATATGTACCCCACAACCAAATACAGTGAAACCTCTATCTATCGTTCCTCAAATAATCGTTTTCCCGGATGTGTCGTTTATTTCTTCTACCCCGAATTCATTTCATACAAAAATAGATCGCATTGATCGTTTCTCTATCACCATTTTACTGCATTATCGTTGGAATTACGCTGCACATTTGATATATTTTGGCTGTTTTTTTTACATTCTCCTCAATGTTGTTACATTTAATGACAATATTCCAACGTGTGGAATAGAAACTATCGAAAGCCTAGTGACGAAAGTTTCACAGATACAGCAGGAGGTCGATATTGATGAAGAGGAGCTGCTGCCTGTCTCTCTATTTTCAGAAGCATGCACACTCTTTGAAAGATTGAAAACTTTCTTTTACGCACATTCAATTGCAAATATGAAAACATACTGTTGACTTACGGAAATAAAACAGTAAAAAAAAAACAAATGTCGATCTCAGATTATATAAAATAAACAATAAACTTTAATCTTTTTTGGTTCTGTTCAACTTTGTATTTTAAAAAAAAATAAATACATTTATTTACATCGAAACGTTGTATTCCTCTTAGAATTTGAACCTACCAATGGTTATTCAGATTGGGAGGACAGTATCTTCCCTCGATAGCATCTCCTTGTGTACAAACTTCTGAATCCCGCTTTCATTATTTTCCCGCATTCATAGTTAATTTCAATAGGTCCCTTTAAAAACGATAGATAGAGTTTCACTGTATAAGTAAAAATTTCAATTTCCAATAAGTTGGATGTCATAAATTTAAAAATTGTACTTACTTTCGGTATGGTCTGCTTGATAAGTGAAAGGGCCTTTTCATTCTTCATTTCTGGAGTAATCTTGACTCCATTGCAGTCAAGGATCTGGTCTCCGGGTTTCAGTCTTCCGTCCTTCGCTGCTCTTCCGTCAGGATATACTTCCAGGATCACCATTCCACCCTGGAAAATATACTAAATTAGTTAAGCTAGAAAATAATAGAAAAGCTTAAAAAGATATTTTATATACCGTTGGTAGAGAGCGGGAGGCGCTTATAAGCATTCTATTTGCTTACTTTTCGATAATTTAAGTAAGTATTATTATTATTATTTATTTTTTGACATCTCAGGTAGCAGATTACCCTTCAACGCGTTTTATTTCACACTGATAACAAACCTGTATATTGCCATTTCCCGCCGATAACCGACAGTCGACAAAAACGGCATTTGCCGTGTCCCGCAGTTGACCGACAGTCCGCGAAAAACGGCAAATGCAGTGTCCCGCCGACAATGTGCTAATATACTAATCACAAGTAACAGCTAACCCAATTCCGATCTGTAATACTTTTTGGCGTCTTGCATTATACCAAAAGTAATCATATAGAACGCTTATAATGCGTCTCCCGCTCTCTACCAACAGTACGTAAAAGACACGTTTGAGTGTTTCCAGAAAACAATGTGTTTACCACTTGAAAATCGAATTTTGGTGAGAAAATTTACCGGTACAAGAAATCGTCATCAACAAGTCGAAACAAGATAATTAGTCAATAAAAAAAATACATAAAAATATATTTGTCTTAGACAAATCAATACCGAGAAGTCGGAACATGATTTTCCCGAGCAGCACACGGGCTCATCATTACACCGCAACCTCCTTGCCCGAGTCGCACTCGGGCTAAACTGGTTACTAATTAATACCGAGACGAGCACCTTCTAAACTCTCAAAGAGACTTTAAGAGATCATACCTCTAAAAGAGTTTATTAAAAAACAACATTTTTTTTTTGGTATGTTTTTTTAACCTAAGCTACCTTTACTCAACTTGGACTCGCTTGACTTTATCTAACTTATCGTACCTTCACATTAGTAATTCTAAGAAGGTACTAAGTCTAAAAGAGACTGTAAGGATACCTAAGAAAGAGTTCATTAAAACTTCGTCTCTTTTCAATGTTTTTTTAATATTTTTTTTGGGACGACTTTTTAACCTAAACTACCTTAACTCAACTTCGACTTGCTTAACATAATCTAACTTAACGTTACTTCACATAACTAATTCTAAGTAGGTACTAACTCTTAAAGAGACTGTAAGAGAGGATACCTATTAAAGAGTTCATTAAAAATTCGCCTCTTTCCTATGTTTTTTTAAAATATATTTTTTTTGGTATGACTTTTTAAATAACTTGGTTATTACCGGTAGAAGAGTGTCTTGTCCTCCTACGATGTTGATCCCCAGAGGTTTGTTCTCCAAGCTGATGTCTATCAAGGTCTCCTTTCCCGGGATTATGGGGGCTGTTGTCGGGTCGGCTATGGGCTCTGCAGAAACCAATTCATCATCATTAAACCACAATTTGGATGAAGAGACGGAATATGATTTGCCCAAAAAGCAAAGTACAAAATCCTTGCCCAAGTCACGCTTGGGCTAGACTGGCAACTGGCCAACATGGGTAGTCCAACAGAAGTCTAAAAATTAAATTACCTTTAGCAGGCGAGGCCAGTGACTTGCCGGCAGGAGTGTTGGGCCTGGAGGGGTGCGCGGAGGTGGGCCCACGCAGCCCTGGCGTGGGCGTGGTGGGCCGCGCGGCCGCCTCGGGGGCCAGACTAGTGGCCCCCGAGGGCCCCACGGCGCCCCCCTCGGCCTCCGCCCCCTCGCCCTTCTTGTTGGGGTTGCAGACCAGCAGGACCACCACACCTTCAGTCTTCTTGAGCATGGACGCCGCCTGGAACAATCATCATGTACATGATAAGCAAGGCAAATAATAAATACAGCTCCTTTCTAAAAAAAACTCCTTTTGAACTTGGTAATGACAAGAAGACTAGGATTGCTAGAAAGAGAAATATGTAAATATTTGCTCAACTTACTGTGTCATAGTTTGACCCCAGGAGAGTGTCCTTGTTAACGGCTAAGATCATGTCTCCTATCGCAAGACCAGCCTGAAAACAAAAATCACAAGATGAAACAGTTCAATTTGATGATTTTATTAGTTTAAATTTGATCCGTCATACATCACTCACCCCTTTCAAGATCGTCATAAATCAAAAATCGTCAATTTTTAGTGCCTACAGAGTGGTAAGAGTTAAATTTGAATAAAATCAATAACCCAAAATCTGTATGAATTTTCTTCACAAAATCTTTACAAAATCTTTGCAACTTTGCATTCGTAGTTAAAATGTCGGATGACGAAGACGTGATTCTTGGTTCTGTGATTTTGATCAATTACAGCTTACTCCAGATGAAGAAAAATAAAAGATTCCCCGTAGTTTGAGGAATTTCCCATAAATTGGCAACCCTGGTACTGAGCTAAACTTGCATCCGACTCTGGATAGAGCATTCGTAACGATCGGCGAGCAGCTCGGCTCGGTGTACTGACTGCCTGAATGCTCGCATCGTAACATATTACGTTACGACAAAATACTCCGGTCAGTCTTTCCTCTAAGGTTTCAAACGTTTTTAACAATATCACTAGTGAATTTTTGGCTGGTTGGAAGAACTTTTGGTTCTTAGCAATAAGCTCGCCAATGTACTTTTTTCTGTTAAAGTAATTAAATGTATGTACTTTTTACATTGTTTCTTAATATCATGTCAATAGTAAGAGAATAAGTTTTTTTTCTTTGGGTCCACTACTCATTCACAATCAAATAAAATTTTGTTTCATCGAAATAAAGCTGCAGTGAATTTACAACCAAATATCAAAATTCTATGAAATTGATATATCCGATATGAATTATTTATACCCAGAAATAGAAATTATTTGGAAGGCCGGAAACCAGATAAGGCCTTGTATCTGTTTGAATGTCCGCCTCCGTAGTGTAATGGTCAGCACGCTCGGCTACCGTTCTGGAGGTCCCGGGTTCGATTCCCAAGGGGGGTAAAATAAATATGATTTTTAATAAAAGTGATTTTTTCACTGTAATATTTATTCAATATTACCATGGACTGGTACCTGAAGCGGAGGACTGATCACCTTTCCTTCATGTGTAAACGATCAAGATAACACTGCGTTAATATGACACAGTGCCCTATGCACCATTGGGGTGCGGATAAGGGTTTTATTATTATTATTATAATCTGTTTGAAAGCATTTTGTTTACCTGTTCAGCTGCACTGCCCTCCTGGATATCGGATATGAAGATGCCTTGCCCGACCTCTGCGTGGCGGCCTTCAATTATCATTATTCCCAAACTTTGCGTTCCCTGTAACAAAATTACATATAATTATTACAGTGGATAAATATCATGATGTGATTATCAACTAATAAATAATTATGAAATATCAAAGGACTATCGGTAGCATTCTTAATGAAATATGTAGAGAAATAAGGGATATATTAAGGTTTAAACTTTAGATATTGTTCTTGAAAGGAGTGAGCGATATCGCTCACTCTTTTCAACAACGTCATATATCAAAAATTGTCAATTTTCAGTTGTGCATGTTTTCGGAACGCCCAGAAAATTTACTATATCCCAGCAAAAGAGGCATATTTTTAACTTAATATTTACCCGCTACAGGGGAGAAAGTGTTGTTTTTGCATTTTGAAAAAAAGGTATTATTAAATTATATTTTTAAAAATACTAAATATTTTTCAAATGGAGAAAAAACTTCAGCTTTTACCTAAAAAGATCTGCTGCACAGTAAAAAGTTCAATTAGTGGCTTGATATTTATTTTTAATACGGTGTATTATTTTTTAAACTTTAAAAACATTCTCCTGAAAAATCAAGTTTTTTGATTTATGACGTTCTTGAAAGGAGTGAGCGATATGTGAGGAAGTTTTTTCCTCACACATGCCCAAATCATCACAACACACCTTTCTAAATTTTATTGATAATGTTCATCTCAGCCTTTCATTATTTCCTTATATGACCATTCCAACTTGTATTCTTTCCTGATTTTACACTTTGGTCATCTATCATAAATATTTTTACCGCACATTCGTCTGAGAGAGTACATTTCGACTGCATTCAGTCTAATCTATATTTATTATAATCAAGCTTTTACAATATTAATAAATTGGAGCTCCATATGCTCCATATGGGGAGCGGATACGGATAAAAGAAATGAATTACCTTTTTGATGGTAACACTCCGAACGTTCTTATAGGCAGCATATCTGTTTTCATCAGTCTGAAACAAAAAGAAAAAATATCAGTAGAATTTTTTTTATTTATTTATTTATTTTTTATTTTATTTTATTTTTTTTTCATAATACATACATACATTCAATATACATATTCATTTCATATACACATTTATTATACGTATTACGGCTCTTTAGGCATGGCCTGTGTTGAGCCGAATACTAACATGGTAATACAAAATTTATATATATTTTTTTTTAATTTTTAATAAATTTTTTTTTTCATGATTAGATTATAAACATAAAATACAGGAGATACAAAAATAATTTATAGTTTAAGGTTTTTCAATGTGATAATTACACCTGGACTTTAATCAATTCACTTTCTACCTTGTCCCTTCCAATGTTAAGCAACCATCGACGGACACTGTTCTTAAAGACCTGATCACTCCTGGAAATCTTAATGGTTTCGGGCAGCAAATTAAATATTTTTGGAGCAAGGAATGAGAATTTTTTTTGGGCAAAACTTGTATTAACGGCTGGGCCAATGTAGTTTTTATTTAATGCTGCCCAGGTTCGAATAGTTTGTTGCGTTCTAACCTTTTCCATTTTATTCCAGAAGTGAATCAGTACTTCCTTGACGAACAGTTGCCGTACGTCTAGTACCGTATAGCTTGTAAATAGCTCATTGGATGGGTGTGTCGAGTTACATTTATTTATTATTAATTCGAAACAGAACGTAACCTAATTATTTTTGACGCTTCCGTTTTCGATATTCAGCGTATTCCGGTTGCTGTCTGTCATTTTTAGAATGATGGCTGTCAACGTTGGATGTATCGAGATAATAAAATTGTATTTTTCCATCAAATATTGGCCAGGTATCGAAATATGACATAAATAATTTATATTTTATTTATTGTTTCGGCACTTACTTTGTGGTATATGATATTATTATTTGATAGTACATGGTATTTAAAGAAAACACTTTGAGGGAATGATTTTCTTCCTCATGATTTGAGGTTTTTTCATGACCTGAACCAGCCTATGACGGTCGTAAGCCCCGTAAATGCCCAGACTTTCATAATCTTCTTCATCTTTGTTGAGATGTCAACAATTATATGAGAAACGATTAAGGAGTTAGTGCTAGGAGCGCATAATCTGCCAAGAGGTTTGCATAGCGTTTACGATAACTTCACTCTGCTTTTCACCCTAGGCATGTTAAAATTCCAATTTTTCTCACGGTTAGAATGTAATTGAGAAACGATTAACAATATTTCGAGTGTGTCCAAATACTTGTCAACAAATCTGGATTATCTTTTATTATAGGAGTTATTTCTTACTACTACTACTACCATCACGCCGTTTCTCCGCAGGGTTAGGCAGAGAGGATGGAACGCCACACTCTTCTATCCTGACATACACTCCTCGCCTCCTTCACATCCATACATCTAGTCATACATGCCCTCCGATTATGCAGACTTTTGACACCGCCAGATTTTAGGTTCTGATTGGTCTTTTTCGGTCGTCCTCTTTCTATTTTCCCTCTCACATTTGCCACATATATTTCCTTAGTCATTCTCTCGTTATCCATTCGCTCCACATGTCCATACCACCGGAAAAGAACTCTTCATAATCTTTTCAATTATTCCTCGTTATTTTTATTATTTTTATTATTAGTTATTTTTTCATTTTATTATTTGACATCTCAACAAAGATGAAGAAGAATAAACTGGTTTAATAATGTCTGGGCGTTTACGGGGCTTGCGACCGTCATAGTTTGGTTTAAGTGATCCCTTTACACACGTGTAACATTCACCAATTCTACCCACGATTGACAATCACACTACTCAAATTCTTGAAAGTTCTTTATATGATCCAATTTCGAATCATTGTACAAGAATCACTATAATTTTTACTAGAGACATGAAGAAGCTTTTTTCTCTCATGTATGTGATTATAATCCAGGATTCAGACCTCACAAACAAATATGTGATTCTGCTCAGTAAAAAAGCTTCTTTATCTCACCAATAGATGTCTCTAATGAAAATTCTAGTGATTCTTGTACAAGGTTTCGACTCAACTGCCAATTGCATTCTATTTTTTATTTTATTTTTATTTATTCGGGAATTGTACAGCTTACATATAAAAATGATATAATAAATAATAGTTACATTAACAAAAAATAGTTAAGTTTAAAAAAAGCCAATTACACAATTCCACATTTATGTTATAAAACTATTAAAAAACATTCAGAGATTTAAAAAAAAGGTATGATATAAAATAATAGATTTTGCAGGAAGGAGAAGGAAAGGAGAGGAGGAAGCTAGCCGAGAGAAAATTGGTATTTTAACATGCCTAACGCAACACCAGAGTGAAGTTTTTCTTCTTCATCTTTGTTGAGACGTCAAAAAATAATATGAGAGGCGATTAGATGGCAGTTAGTGCTAGGAGTGCATAATCTGGGAAGAGGTTTG